>NW_026782259.1:1247500-1490000 GCF_031769215.1 Ylistrum balloti | reverse complement strand
GATTGACCCCGGGTCGCTCATAACATACAAAGCGGTTATTAACTGCGTCAGTCGGGTCAGTGAGCAATAACGATACAAGTCGGAACATATTGATCGACTCTTTCGTTAGATAGTTCTTGGACCCGGAATCACGGCAACAATCTGACAAATTTATAGCGGGTCTTCTATCACAAACATGCTGGGTGTGAAAATAATTATTATTTCGTCGTCTCCTACAGCGTCATCACATTTGTTTCATCTGTTCATCCGCTTGTCATATCAGCTGTATCATCGTGGCATAACGCCAAAGAAATACTTTGGATTACCTCCCCTTTATCACTAAACGCTATATGACCTCAGCATGATGTCTTTAAGTAAATTGGTTATCTTATCCTTAACAATATCAAATTAAAATGATAAAAAATATAGCAATTGATAATGAAAAATAAAAGCGTCTTTATGAAAGAAGTTTGTCTTCCAGGTAGCTGACTGTGTTATAATTACTGTCAGCTTGTATTGTAGCCAAAGCTACCAGTTAAACCGAGATTGCCTCTGATTAAATGATTATCTCGTACAGTGGTTGTCGTGTGGTATAAAGAAAAGATTTTACATTTTACATGAATTAATCCGACACCTTTCTTCACATGCTAGCGTGTATTCCTCAACTATAAGCTATAAATCGCTTTTTATCGCCGGGTCATCTTTGGTACAGTAACATTGGACGGCCCCACAGATGTTATCATTATAATGGACTTGCATTATTTTTCTAAGAAAATGTTCTGACTGGAGTTTTGGCCTCAGAAGATGTTTGTTAAGGTCAATAGTAGCATGAGAGCACATGAAATCTCACGCAGGCTACTATTTCAATCACTAATAAGTTTTTTCAGTACCAGATTGGTAACCAAACCTTCCCTATCATGAATTCCATCAGGGGATAATGAGTATGTCCCCCTCCCTCCACTGATCACGTGATGCATGTCACTCAGCATCCGTACCTAATGCACCCGAAGTGGTCAAAAAGTCATAAATGGATCGAAGAGGAGAAGAGTGCCTGCTACATTAATTACTATATAGCATGGAAGATGTGTTTTATTTCTACCGATGTACCAGTATCGTATATTTGTTAGTCACTAAGTAGGGATCACCTGCATAAAACATGGATCAAACGTGAATTTATTTGTTTTTAAACGTATTTTATGGAGAATTTATGTACTACAGAAACGGCCGCCCACTTCGTTACTCCAATATATCAGTCCTCATAAAGGTCTGGAAGTTTCTCTTCAAATCCTGTCCGAACGGGACCGCGCGTCCTGTGAAAATGGGGAACTACGTCTTCAGTAAGGGGACAGACGCGTTAAATGTGATTACCGCTTTAATTATAAGTAAAGGGACATCGATTTTATAAATAATGGGACGTATGTCTTATAAATAATATAATATATATAATATCCATTTTTTGTGTTTTGTTTCACGTTTTGATTATTGATTTTTCAATTTTCCTCGTCGTTTTGTTCCTTTTCGTAATGTACGATAAACTTGACTTATAAACTGATTTGAAAAAAAAGTATACACAGGAGAAAATTCCCTGTTTAATATACTAATCGTATCCAGACCATGCTTGTATGAACAATGCATGTTTGTGTGATACACAACTATATAAACACCCCATAAAGCGACATTGGAATCCCCGATATAATCAGACGACTTATTAAAACTTAATTGTCTTGTATATTTCTGCATATATGTATCGTGCACCAGGGACCCGCCTATCCAGTGTAATATCAATACTCGGGACTCATCACGGCGGATTTCTGATTTTACTGGCTTCTGTGGAATTGAATCAGTGTTTTAAAATGTTTTATTTCAATAAAAAATATCTGCATGCAGAATAATAAGTTGAGTTTTAAAGGCGCACGATTTCCTTGTATATCACATATAAAGAAATATATATCTTAAATGTTTATCTCGTCATAACTATCATAATCCTACAATGCTAATAGCACTGTCCCACACCAGTATTACAATGTCACACCAACCCCGTAACATCACACCAGCAATTGAGCACCAACATCACAATTCCATACCAACATCACCAACCCACACCAGTAACACCTGTCCCACACCAATTAAAAGATATTACAACATTCCCAAATTAACTTCACAGTCCAACAGCAATATAATTCCATGACAACGCCACAATCCCTCAGCAACATTACAATCAAACATCCCAAATCAAACTCTCACCCCAACAGCATAATCCCATGTCCAGGCTACAAATCCATCTGATTATATATAATATAGTATCATCACAATCCTATACAAATATCACAAAACAAAACCCCAAACCACTATCCCACCAAATTACCTATAATCCAACACCCTCAGAATCCCACACCATCATAAATCATACACCAACATAACCCGTCCCACGTCAAAGCTACAATTCTACCAAATTACGATTTACAAAAATCTCCCCAAAATATCTGTACAATGTACGTGTAACAGAAAACCACTACGGGAAACCCAAAACAACAACACACAATATGACTAACCCACCAAAATACCTGTACGGAAACCCAAAACAACAACACACAATATGACTAACCCACCAAAATACCTGTAAGGGGAACCCAAAACATCACACAATATGACTAACCCACAAAAATACCTGTAAGGAGAACCCAAAACAACACACAATATGACTAACCCACCAAAATGACGTACTGGACACCTAAAACAACACACAATATGACTAACCCACCAAAATGACGTACTGGACACCTAAAACAACACACAATATGACTAACCCACCAAAAGGACGTACTGGACACCCAAAACATCACACAATATGACTAACCCACCAAAATGACGTACTGGACACCTAAAACAACACACAATATGACTAACCCACCAAAAGGACGTACTGGACACCCAAAACATCACACAATATGACTAACCCACCAAAATGACGTACTGGACACCTAAAACAACACACAATATGACTAACCCACCAAAATGACGTACTGGACACCTAAAACAACACACAATATGACTAACCCACCAAAATGACGTACTGGACACCTAAAACAACAGTATACAATAACAAAACCCCGCAGTCAAGTCCTTTGTAGCAGAAAGAAACAACACCAAAACGCCCCTTAAATTTCATTGTCAAGTCCGTCCCATAAAACATCCTCCACACCATACTAACAATTGTCTATCTTAATCAAAGATATCAATGTGTATGTTTAGTGAATTCCGCTATACATGCTTGATTGCGGGACACGATGTTATAAAAAGATGTTTTTAACCATTCAATGAGTTTTAGTTAGAATCCGATAACGATTGTATCACGATTTCGTGTTTTTAACCTTTCGGGAAATTTAATTTGAAAATATTGTTGATATCATCTGATGAAACGTTGCCAATTGTTATGATTAATTGATTAAATATTTCATAATGTGTCAAAGTTTTTCATGAAGATATTATCTCTCCGGATCTGCTGAGATTTGTGATAAAGCGTGTATAAGGGTTTAACGTATTTATTAATGTTATTACTGGTCCATACAATTGTATCAAAACTGCAGCAACGGACCAATAAAAATGAGTCACTTTCTAAACGACAGTTTGTGATAGTGGTCTCCGGCGCCGCGCGTCGTCTCTATATCTTAGTTAATTTTTAGCTATTATCCATTGTTGAAATTTTTATTGGGAATAATTTCTTTAATTATTGATTAAACTTTTTGTTTATATCTTTCGTTGTGCTGGGTCCTGTTATTATTCAGCATCATTTTGTGAACATTAAGATTCTGTAGAGAATGAGCATGAATAACATTGATTTGTTAGAAAAGGCTAACATTGACATGTACTAGAATTATGCAAGTTATTCTGAGACAGTGCCTAAGATAGCATCATTGGAAACGTTGTAATTCCCGTTCTGTTTCAACATAAAAAATCCCCTGTATTTGTAGAGCTGTGATTTCAGAAGAAAATAGGCGGGACACATAAAAAAAATGCATGCAGGAATACAGCCAAAATTTATAGCAATGACAAAAAACTTATTTTCAATGCATGTAACTAACTCAATGTCACGACGAATTGTATAATTATATTGCTTCTATTCAAATCACCCATGAGTGCTCATCTGTCTTTGACCCGTTGGAAGTTCATAATTATCAAGTGAAATATCACAAAACTAAGGTCATTTTCACTATGTTTATGAACAATTATCACGGAAGGCTGGGGACAGGGTCCTGCTGTCGGTCCGCCTCCCCATGCTTGTATGAACAAAATATGCATAAAGTCTGTGGGTATTGACTCTCTATTTGAAACAAGTCTCATAAAACTTGGTAAATGCTCCTAGTAATATTGATTTTCAGAAATTTCATACTGGATAACGTTATAATCAGTAGCGAAACGATAGGCTCGGCTTCTTGATGCTAATAAATCACCGATGAAACATGGCCGAGAGTTTCCCCTTTCGGTTCTAAAATCTATTGACGCTTAATGGAAACATCTTAAAGGACTCGGAGAAAAATTAATGTACGACTTGAATGGCTCCAACCAAATAACTTTGTAAATTTCGATGAATTTAGCTACTTTATCTTTCTTAGCACGAAGGTTTTGTTTGATTTGCAGATTGGAAGATGTAGATAGGTTTTAAGTAAAATTTTATTGTAACTTTGCAGCGTTTTACACTTTCCATTGATATCAATAACTTTAATCGCCCGAATCCGTTCGTCTTGATTTGAGCGGGACATTACTTGTGCAGCCGAGGAGAAGCCTTCCTGTGTTTTACAATTTCCATTAAGTAAGCACTATTGGTTTCAATCTTGTCTCTTAACACCCGTCCAAAGAACTCTTCTGTCTTTAGGTCACGGTCGAGATTCTCGTCCATACTTATACAATTAAAATTATTTCACTTAGAACGGGTGCTCAATTCAAAATGAAGGCATTTTTCAAAATGAAAATACAGTGACAGAAATTCATTTGATTGGTTTTAAAGTTAATGGTGAGGCGATTTGTCAGTATTTTAGTTGGTTGGTGGTAGATTAAATAACATGTGTTACAGTACTCTTGTATTAAGATTTTACACTTTCTGCTGGCTTTCTAAATATCTCCTGTTGTAGAACATGTATATACGTCAATTGTTTCAGGGTACAAATTAAACAAACCAAAAGCAGCACATTGATTTGTGTTTGATAAATGCTTGCTTTGTCTGATACAGGTCTTACTTACGGCCGTGTACGAGATACAGATCACAGATCAGATTAGCTACAGGCAATAAGTCACTAAGTAAGTAGTGTACGGAAACAAGTCACTGAGTAATTATAGTGTACGGAAATAAGTCAATGAGTAATAATAGTGTACGGTAATAAGTCACTAAGTAAGTAGTGTACGGAATTAAGTCACTAAGTAAGTAGTGTACGGAAATAAGTCACTAAGTAAGTAGTGTATGGAAATAAGTCACTGAGTAATTATAGTGTACGGAAATAAGTCACTAAGTAAGTAGTGTATGGAAATAAGTCACTGAGTAATTATAGTGTACGGAAATAAGTCACTAAGTAAGTAGTGTACGGAAATAAGTCACTAAGTAAGTAGTGTACGGAAATAAGTCACTAAGTAAGTAGTGTACGGAAATAAGTCACTGAGTAAGTAGTGTACGGAAATAAGTCACTGAGTAAGCAGTGTACAGAAATAAGTCACTGAGTAATTATAGTGTACGGAAATAAGTCACTGAGTAAATAAAGTGTACAGAAATAAGTCAATGAGTAATTATAATGTACGGAAATAAGGCACTGAGTAATTATAATGTACAGAAATAGGCCATTGAGTAATTATAATGTACGGAAATAAGTCACTAAGTAAGTAGTGTACGGAAATAAGTCACTGAGTAATTATAGTGTACGGAAATGAGTTAATGACTAAGTACAGTGTTCGGAAATAAGTCACTGAGTAATTATAGTATACGGAAATAAGTCACTAAGTAAGTAGTGTACGGAAATAAGTCAATGAGTAATTATAGTGTACGGTAATAAGTCACTAAGTAAGTAGTGTACGGAAATAAGTCACTGAGTAATTATAGTGTACGGTAATAAGTCACTAAGTAAATAGTGTATGGAAATAAGTCACTGAGTAAATTATAGTGTACGGCAATAAGTTTCTGACTAAATACATTGTACAGAAATAAGTTTCTGACTAAGTACAGTGTACAGAAATAAGTCAGTGAGTAAGTACAGTGTACGGAAATAAGTCACTGATTTACATATTAGTACTTAAATGTACGATAATAAGTCGGAGATCGATTACAGTAAACTAGTAGTTAGTCACGATCAGTCCTATCACAGATAGCGTCGTGCACTCTTGTATTTCGTGCTATCTATCAATAATATGAAAACATGTCTAACATGTATTGTTTGTTACTGACAATGGAAGTTTTCCTAGTTTTTTATTTACGGATTGTAGGTTATCTTTGAATAAAGGGATAACGCCCAAAATAATCTTCTTTAAATGATTTTTTATTTATCTGGACATTCTGGTTTGGAGAAAGTTCGGTTATCATAAGTAAGGAAGTTTACAACGAGAAACTCTGTATTCAGGCCCATTAGTAATTTTATACCACGAAGCGCTGTATATCAAACAATTTAACTATGCGTACAATTTTTCAATTCCATGGTGACTCATACATTTGAAATATATTTGGGTTTTTTTTTCTGTCATATTTAAATGCCTTTCGTTTTCCATTTTTACAAGTTGTTAACTGACCTCCTAGTTGTATGACGAAAAGTTTTTTTTCTAAATTTTCTTCTTATCCTCTTGAAACTTTGAAATCTGACAAGTATAGCAACTTTCATCCTTTTTGCGTCCATCGAGAGTTCCAAATAACATCTGTATTTAGTAAACTTTCCTTTTCATTAAATTGTGCTCAAATTTCTTTTTTTAGAAAATCTTTGACGTCAGATCCCAGCAATCCAGTCGTTAATCAGTCGTTATTTAACTACATATTTCTTCATCATTTTTTTACTTTCGGATGTCCTTTCTCGCTGTGATTCTAAAGAGACATCAAAAACACAAATGTCTGATTTCATAGACTTTCCTACTGTTGTATTTCAAACATTACATACAAAAACGTGTAAGACATCGGTGACATTAGGAAATCGTGATATTTTATCTACATGAATATTGGAACATATCTCACGTACAAACTGGCCCCTTTGTCCTTGGATTCTTAAAAAGCTTTGGTTTTAAAATTGACCTCGACATCTGACTGTCCGAGATTCCGACACCTTCTCCCTAATTACGTAACTTGTCATTCTGATAGGTTTCACCATAGATGTCCTATCGCTGGTACATACCTGATCCTAATTCCACCAGATCAATCCAGTGCTAGAATGTCTGATTTTTACCGCCTTAATCGGTAAATATCGACACAAAGGTTCCCGCAGTCTACGGAGTGCCAAAGTACACCTTCGTGTTAATGGTATGACGTCACAATATTTTGTTCAAATATATTTGTATAATACCAATATAGGAATTTTTTTTTTTTTTATTTGATTCAACTTTTTTTCTGTTTCACTTTTTAACCTCTCTTATCAGAATCACCTAACAACTCGTGTAAGGTCTTAGCATTGTAGTAATGGTACTTAAATGTACAAGAACGGTTTATTCTGACTAGCCCGGAAGTGTCATATGATGAGAAAGATGATACATAAAATGACTTATATGAAGCTTTTTATGTCTGGAACGCCGTAAACAAATCGCTATTGTAATATTAGCTATTGGCGTTGTTTAGTAAACTAGTTCTCTGAAATATTTATTTTTCATACAATCAAAGTTGTTTTCTTAACAGCGCCCAATTATATGTATATCAACACAGTGTGAAACTATAAATAATTTTATGTTTAAGGCACCGAATTTTAAATGGCTGTATGTTGCGAAATGTCACGAACTGCTGGTGACATAAAATTTGCCGTCTGTCGTAATCGCTTTCAGACCTTTCACCTCATACTGGTTTTGTCAAACTTATTTTATGAATTCTCTCTGGGTCTTTGATGTTGATACGTAAGACATTTTGAATAAATGTATCCTGTTTGCATGATGTATTTATTTCACAAATATGTGTAAAGATCACGGGTGCCTACGCCACATATCTTTCTATATTACACTTGCCAGCTAGCAAAGAATCTCGTTTGCTATTACATTTTTATACGTTTTTATCAATTTATATTGTAGAACAAATCACTGTTATAAAAGTCAACAGCTCGGTCAGATTTTTCTCTGTCTCCTCCACCATAGACATTTAATATACATATCACGTGATGAGGATCCTGACATTTGTCCATCTGAATGTAAAACTTTCGGAGTCAGCCGACTTACGAGTGATCAACAGTCATACTCATCCTTAATCACAAACACGTGGCTGATGTATTTCTATTACTAAGACTAAAGAAAAAAATAGTTCAAATCATGAAAGCGAGTTCTGTTTCTTTGAGGAATTTACTAAACATAGTTTGAAAATTTTGTGTGTATGATTTCAATGGATTCAAACTTGAAATTAGAACAGTTGTGGGAATGATTGATTTTACAACGATAGTCTCCCTTGCATAACGAAAGAGAATTTTTAAATCGGCCGTATAACATAAACCATTATTTACATCAATATCTACACATGACAGAGGTCGACATTCAACAGGGTGGACATTGGAATATTGTGTTAATAATTACACATAACAGAGGGCACTGTCCACAAATATGATAGGACACTGTCCACACCTATGATAGGACACTGTCCACATATCATAGGACACTGTCCACACATAACAGAGGACACTGTCCACACATAACAGTAGACACTGTCCACACATAACATAGGACAATGTCCACACATAACAGAGAACACTGTTCACACATAACAGAGGACACTGTCCACACCTAACAGAGGACACTGTCCACACAGAACAGAGGGCACTGTCCACACATAACAGAGGACACCGTCCACACATAACAGAGGACAATGTCCACACATAACATAGGACAATGTCTACACATTACAGAGGGCACTGTCCACACATAACACAGGACACCGTCCACACATAACAGAGAACAATGTCCACACATAACATAGGACAATGTCTACACATAACTGAGAACATTGTCCACAAATAACAGAGGACACTGTCCACACATAACAGAGGGCACTGTCCACACATAACAGAGGACACTGTCCACACATAACAGAGGGCACTGTCCACACATAACAGAGGACACTGTCCACACATAACAGAGGACACTGTCCACACATAACGGAGGACACTGTTCACATATAACAGCGGACACTGTCAACACATAACAGAGGACACTGTCCACACATAACAGAGGACACCGTCCACACAGAACAGAGGACAATGTCCACATATAACATAGGACAATGTCTACACATAACTGAGAACATTGTCCACAAATAACAGAGGACACTGTCCACACATAACAGAGAGCACTGTCCACACATAAAAGATGACACTGTCCACACATATGATAGGACAATGTCCACACATAACAGCGGACACTGTCCACACATAACAGATGACACTGTCCACACATAACAGAGGACACTGTTCACATATAACAGCGGACACTGTCCACACATAACAGAGGACACTGTCCACACATAACAGAGGACACTGTCCACACATAACAGAGGGCACTGTCCACACATAACAGAGGGCACTGTCCACACATAACATAGGACACTGTCCACACATAACAGAGGACACTGTCCACACATAACAGATGACACTGTCCACACATAACAGAGGACACTGTTCACATATAACAGCGGACACTGTCCACACATAACAGAGGACACTGTCCACACATAACAGAGGACTCTGTCCACACATAACAGAGGACACTCCACACATAACAGAGGACAATGTCCACACATAACATAGGACAATGTCTACACATAACAGAGGTCACTGTCCACACATAACAGAGGACACCGTCCACACATAACAGAGGACACCGTCCACACATAACAGAGGACACTGTCCACACAGAACAGATGACACTGTCTACACATAACAGAGGACACTGTCTACACATAACAGAGGACAATGTCCACACATAACATAGGACAATGTCTACACATAACAGAGGTCACTGTCCACACATAACAGAGGGCACTGTCCACACATAACAGAGGACACTGTCCACACAGAACAGATGACACTGTCTACACATAACAGAGGGCACTGTCCACACATAACAGAGGACACTGTCCACACATAACAGAGGACTCTGTCCACACATAACAGAGGACACTGTCGACACATAACAGAGGACAATGTCCACACATAACATAGGACAATGTCTACACATAACAGAGGGCACTGTCCACACATAACAGAGGACACCGTCCACACATAACAGAGGACACCGTCCACACATAACAGAGGACACTGTCCACACAGAACAGATGACACTGTCTACACATAACAGAGGACACTGTCTACACATAACAGAGGACAATGTCCACACATAACATAGGACAATGTCTACACATAACAGAGGTCACTGTCCACACATAACAGAGGGCACTGTCCACACATAACAGAGGACACTGTCCACACAGAACAGATGACACTGTCTACACATAACAGAGGGCACTGTCCACACATAACAGAGAAAACTGTCCACACATAACAGAGGACACTGTCCACACAGAACAGATGACACTGTCCACACATAACAGAGGACAATGTCTACATATAACAGAGGGCACTGTCCACACATAACAGATGGCACTGTCTACACATAACAGAGGGCACTGTCCACACATAACAGAGAAAACTGTCCACACATAACATAGGACACTGTCCACACATAACAGAGGGCAATGTCCACATATAACAGAGGGCACTGTCCACACATAACAGATGGCACTGTCCACACGTAACATAGGACAATGTCCACACATAAGAGAGGGCACTGTCCACACAGATGATAGGACAATGTCCACACATAACAGAGGACACTGTCCACACATAACAAATGTCACTGTCCGCACATATCAGAGGACACTGTCCACACAAAACATAGGACACTATCCACACATAACATAGGACAATATCCACACATAACATAGAACAGTGTCCACACATAACAGAGGACACTGTTCATATATAACAGAGGACAATGTCCACACATAACAGATGACACTGTCCACACATAACAGAGGACAATGTCCACACATAACAGAGGGCACTGTTCACACATAACAGAGGGCACTGTCCACACATAACAGAGTACACTGTCAACAGATAACAGAGGACACTGTCCACACATAACAGAGGACAATATTCACACTTTTAATCTACAATTGACGAGTATTATAGACTTGAGAGAAAAAAATCCACAGAAAAAGGATGGGAATGGTGGCGTCAGTAGTCGTGAATGTCGACAAAAAGTTGATATTTGTGTTGTGAGAATGAAAGTATTTGTCAAATACACGAATTATTTGGCCATATCGTTGGTGGCTGTCACACTAGTATGTACACAAGTCAGCCTAATCGACTTTCTGATAACATTGCCTTTTCTATTTCATTCACAGTATTATGCCTCGGTATTGAATTCTGAAGGGAGGAAACATTCTCGTTAACTCTGGAGAAAATAATTAGTTGTTTATTCAAATTTCAATTTTCCCAAAATTTTATTTGCAGACAGAATTAAACGAATTTGACTGATGCAAAAATAATGCATGAACAAATATCCCATGTAAAGCTAATGTGAAAACGGAATTTTTGTCATAATAATTATATCTGCTGCTATCCCTAACCCATTTGACTTTCTACACGGACTCATTATGTTTCGGAATTAAATCATGATATAATTGTTGACGATGACGTCAGCAGCACAGCATGTTCAATATCCATAAATGACACGTAGGATTTTTCTCTTTAATATCACTAATATATACGGTGTATCATTTATATGTACAAGATATTTCCCATTATAAAACATACCGCACTTTCATTGAATTAAACGTGATACGCTAAGTCGGTGTCTAACAATTCTAACCAGTCACGAAACTGTCATTATTATCTAAACGATATCGTATTGTCAGAGTTTCCAGGTAATCGGATGGAACAGCCTGTCCCGGACTCGTTCAGAGCTGTTATTGAACTCGACATGAATATTTGATAGTAAATCGTTACCTCTAAGGAATTTCTTATCCAATTGATTATTATATCAATGCGATCTGCGTACTTTTTTTGTCTTTTCAACATCGGTTAGATCTTAAATTAATTTGGAATTTTATAAGATGTAGATTTTGGATCAAGTTCCGGTTTATCGTCTCAGCATACCAATCGGAGACCGGAGACAAAGGGCTTTATTACCTATTAGGGGACGAGAACGTTTTCTTTGAAATATCTATAAAATATTGATATCCTCCTAACACTTAAAAAGCAGGTGCCATAGCTACTTACAATTACGTTACTTCAAAAATAATACGTCTCCTAAAAACTACCATTTATGTATAGGAAAATCATGCTCACGAGATGTATAGGACAAATATCGCATCAGATCAGGCCACTCGCTGTTTTTTCTTTCCGCTGACAAAGAAAAGCGCCTCTGATGGAGAAGTGGCGGTATCGGTCGCATGGAGACCGTTTCTCGTCATAACATGCATCTACCAAATATGGAATTATGGGCATTTGTAGAACGTCGGTCTGATAACAGCCCCCTTGGCTCCACTGACCAGCCATAATGGTCATCTAATGGTCATTTGGGGTCCAAAATGATCCTTAAAGGATTATACTTAATGCTTAAATGTAAGTGATTTAAATTGATATTGTTACATGAAGATATAGCTAGCAACCCAGAAAGACTTGAGTACAATGTATACCTTTTTACTGCTGTGTAGGTCAATGCATAAGCTTATATTCTATAATTAGTCTGGCTTTATTATGGTGCCCATGCATCACTCTTTTAAACGCAGACGTAAACATGCGAGGTACCTCGGCCTCGTTCATCTTGCTATACCGAAATACATTTTTTCCTATAGTTGTCTTTATGAATGAAGAGAAAAATAATGCTGACAATTTTTTTCTGTAATTTCCACAAGTTTTCAATCAAATTGGATCAAATCTTTGAAAAATTAGACGCCCGACAAAAGAATTCTGGACAGTGAATTTTCGGATTGAAAAAAAATAAAACTTATACGCGAGTAATCGAAGTTTTAATTTATGCACTCAGGTGGGGTATGATATTTGATCGCCCGATCTCCTTTATTATCATTACGTTCAATACTTTTGTTTCGACGCTTTGACATGCATTATAAAGAGGTTAAGGATAACTTCGTTATGACCAATAATCTAAGATCTGTTAAATTCACAGTTTCTACGCAGAATCGCCACGTCTCTAGACAAACACATGTAGTGTTCGTTCACATTTAAACCAGTATTTTCCCTTTTTATCAGTGAAATGTAGACCATACATATCGACATGCTAACACAGTCTTAGTCAGATTCAACTAGGGTAATAATAACAAACAAAAAATAGACTGAGATTCCGGAAAAAGTACTAATAAAAAACCAGTTGTTACGAAAGGTAAGCGTCCTCTGCAACATCGAGCTGTGTAAATACCACTTTCCCAAATAAGAACTGGTCTGAAATTTTCATGGATATTTGATTTAGTCATATTTCTTTCTTGTCTAAAGTCACATCGTTTACAGTTGACTCTGGCTGTTCCATGGACTTAATACCTGAAAAAAACATTTTTTAATTGTTCGTTAATATATTTCAAAATATTCCACTCCATTTCTTTAAGTAAGTTTTTTTCAAACCACACACCGCGATACAGCACGTAAGTAAATGTGTAAGTGTTATATTGATGTTTAGAGATATTTACAGCTTGATATAGATACTGATTTAGGTACTGGGCAGGGAAATCAGGATATTTAGAGATATTTACAGCTTGTTATAGATACTGATTTAGGTACTGGACAGGGAAATCAGGATATTTAGAGATATTTACAGCTTGATATAGATACTGATTTAGGTACTGGGCCAGGGAAATCAGGATATTTAGAAATATTTTATTGTTTGATATAGATACTGATTTAGGTACTGGACAGGAAAATCAGGATATTTTGAGATATTTACAGCTTGTTATAGATACTGATTTAGGTACTGGACAGGGAAATCAGGATATTTAGAGATATTTACAGCTTGTTATAGATACTGATTTAGGTACTGGACAGGGAAATCAGGATATTTAGAGATATTTACAGCTTGTTATAGATACTGATTTAGGTACTGGACAGGGAAATCAGGATATTTAGAGATATTTACAGCTTGTTATAGATACTGATTTAGGTACTGGACAGGGAAATCAGGATATTTTGAGATATTTACAGCTTGTTATAGATACTGATTTAGGTACTGGACAGGGAAATCAGGATATTTAGAGATATTTTATTGTTTGATATAGATACTGATTTAGGTACTTGTTATATTTAGATATTTTATTGTTTGATATAGATACTGATTTAGGTACTGGACAGGAAAATCAGGATATTTAGAGATATTTACAGCTTGTTATAGATACTGATTTAGGTACTGGACAGGGAAATCAGGATATTTAGAGAGATTTACAGCTTGTTATAGATACTGATTTAGGTACTGGACAGGGAAATCAGGATATTTAGAGATATTTACAGCTTGTTATAGATACTGATTTAGGTACTGGACAGGGAAATCAGGATATTTAGAGATATTTACAGCTTGTTATAGATACTGATTTAGGTACTGGACAGGGAAATCAGGATATTTAGAGATATTTACAGCTTGTTATAGATACTGATTTAGGTACTGGGCCAAGGAATTCCGGATATTTAGAGATATTTAATAGTTTGATATAGATACTGATTTAGGTACTGGACAGGAAAATCAGGATATTTAGAGATATTTACAGCTTGATATAGATACTGATTTAGGTACTGGACAGGGAAATCAGGATATTTAGAGATATTTACAGCTTGTGATAGATACTGATTTAGGTACTGGACAGGAAAATCAGGATATTTAGAGATATTTTACGGCTCAGTAAAGTACATCACTTCGGTAGAGAAGACATGATTATTTTTAGATATGATATTATAACAGTGATAGATTTACCTTTACTGATCCACTGATGACGATGTAGACTGATTGTACTATCCCCCTGTAGTTGTATGACTAGGATTATGATGTATTTTCCACGCGATGTCGTCCATCAATGAGAATATCGTCTTTAATGAAGTCGATTGTATCTTAGAGGAGGTGTACTTTCTGCACATCAACAGCAATAAATAATGGAGATACTTTTGTTCTAGAGAAGAACACCAATTTTAACGATTGATATCATTTTTGTTTCCATATCAGAAAATAAAGTAGAGAACTTTAAGTGTTTTGGTCTTTTAATTTGCCACCACTCAGCTCAGAGGGAAGTGACTAATTAAAATTGATGTGATATGTTTGTGAATGTCGAGTCGAAGCACCGTTTGGGTGATTACAAGTTTGGAAATCGATTAGCTACCTACGTTTATATTATCAATATTCATTCGAATGGCTCGGTAGCATCTCCACCAATTACTGCGAACAAGACAGATATTAGGTCAGGTTATAACGAAATAACATTGATTGCCCTTTTCCTTAATTTTGAACCGGCAATAAAAATTGGTCGGTTGGTTTTCGATAACATTAGAAACAGCTCCATATATATCATGGGAAAGATGAATTAAAATAATAGCTCATCGTTACTTCACTCAACATATCCTTGCGACCTTGTATTCCATATGCAACAGAACAATTCCATTACGGTCCCGAAGGATTTTTTTATAATACCAGTCTATTAAAGCTTGCTTCTTTAATGATTGTCATAATATTTAGTCCGAAATGGGCATCCATGTTGACACTTTTATGTCAGAGGGCCTTGTAGGTGAGCTCCTTCTTCCTGTAAGCAAAAATATTAAAGCTTGACTGTTACACAATCGTCAGACCTGGATGTCAACCTTTTAAGCCGTTTCCTTCCGGTTGTGATAGCCTGATACTGGCTTCAAAGCGCTGTTAGGACACAGACATAATATAGCAGAAATGTATGGGCACTAAGCGTGTACAAAATATATCTTTAATACTACTTGTATCGATATGGTTAGCTGCTGTTGCTGAACCCCGCTCGTGATATTGTAATCGATCTTTGATCAATATCAATCACTCATACAAAGATTGGCTTTTAAAATTTAGCTCCGTTCAGAGCCAAAGTATCCATAAACAGGAAAGTAAAGATGGCGGTTTGGGAGCTTCCGACCTCCGGTCGTCAATGTGACGCCGTTCTTTCCTTGTTGTATTAATTTTAGTGGTAGGGGAATTTTCTATGGTATACTTTTTGTTTCCTGTGATAGTTATTACAACCATGCACGATCTAATACAAAGACTTGAACCTTTTGATGGAAGGATGGCTCCACTGCTCACAACATAGCTGTGGATTTGATACCAATCTGATGGGGCGAGAGAAGGATTACAAGGATAATGTCTGTTGGCCTAAGTATGAAACGTTGTCCTACAACATCATAAACGGACAAAAATCTTACAAGATTTTATTTTTCAAAGAATGTATTAAAATTAAATCTTGTATATAGTTTGATCACACGATATGTCGAGAAAGTTGAAAATATCGTTTTGATCACGTAAACGATATTTAAAAAGAAAAAAAATCGTAATTCGAATATTTCTTTGGCGTGGAAGACTGTTAGATGACGCTGTTTTAAATATGTTTTTGTATTTTCTGTAATGGATCGCACAGTATTGCCGACTTTTGACACGGAAAGTGCACGAGATTTACATGACGTGGGTTTATGCACGCCATAATTAAGTAACCAAGAGCTGGCAGGTGAGGGAGGGGATGAGCACGTGTTCTTCTGTCAGAAAAGGTTTAATATTAGCCATAAACGAGACGAGAAATTAATTATCATGCGCAAATAAAATGTAACAATATACCTACTACAGACAACATGTATCATCCATAAGTATACATGCACGTGTATCATCTATAAACTGTCCAGTTGCACGTGTGTGTATATGCAATTAATGTAGAAAGAATATTCTTCTATTGGGCAAAAAATAGATAATTACACGGATCATTAAATGTATGACATCCATCAAATGGGTGTACTTGAAGCCTCGCAGTGCAGTGTCTTTGATATACAGCATAAAACCCACACTTCCAGTAGGATGCTTTCAATTACAAGATAACAGAATTGGAAGAAACCGTGAAAACTTGATTATGCGGCATAGAACGATTAATTAATGTTATTGTATAATCACAAAGTACAATTAATTAATTTTATTATTCAACCATGAAGTAATAACAAATATGTTTTGTTAATGAGTGTATATTTCTCAAGCTCGTCACGTAAAGGATACATCTCTCATGTCTTTTTGCATGTGATTAAGATTTTTTTCTTTTGCAATGCAAACTTGTCAAGGGTCAGGGTAAAGTAAAAAATCATATTATTATAAACGAATACAGCAGACGACTTCTTACTAAGAACGACTCCACATTTAAGTAATACACAATTAAGATATTTCAGTCCTTACAGACAGTTTACACACGTAACGGAACTACTGTAACCGTGGAAATTTTCGTGGCGGGGATGGGGGTTAATTTCGCGATTTCTATGGGTAAGCTATATATGTAGGGGTTATTTTCGCGATCAATTTTCATTTTATTTCGTCTATAAAATTTAAGCACATCACAAAACATTACGCGGGATGGGGGTGGGTTTCACGATCTACTGACCTTCGCGTAATTTACGTAAATTCCCCCCTCTCGTAAATTACCACGTTTCCAGTACATGGAGGAAAGTGTTATATTTACCATTCTATAAAAGGTCAGAAGTCGCAGCTGCGCAAACTCATATAACGCACAAAATGTATGTTTCACGACCGGACTTTGACATTTCTATCCCTTCTCCTAACCTACCCTATACAGCACATCAGGTCTGTCCTTTTGGATATTGTTTATCCGCTAATGGTAACATGTACATTCACATTGAGAAACGTGTTCCAAACATATTGAGGGTTCTTTTTGACGTCACGGACTTGGAACTCGATCTAGTATCCAGTCCTTTCTCTGCCCACTGTCCAGCGTGTTAGGGGCGTTTCTTTGTTCTTACGCCAAACGAGAGTCTCGTCCGGGAAAGCCTTTGTTATCTGCCATTGCATGGCCGTATGTTGATAATCCGCTGTACACATTTAGCCAAATTGTTCGTTAGCATTCAGATAAATCATTCATAATTTACACCTCCGACTGATGTGGATTCAAAAATGTGTCCATATCTTTTGATTTATTGAAGGTAGATCGATACATGTGGGTTGTCATAACACGACACTCTATGGCAAGCTGCCTCGTTCCGGAGGAAAGGTCATAAAGTACAAGATGTGACCAGAACAGCATAACTAGAACGGAGCTTCACGCCCAGGACGGGATTCTCATAAAAATGTTACTTTCAAGCAAGTATTTCAGTCAATAACTAAATTCATGCTGAAACTGTCCTGTTCTGTGATTCGTTATAACTTGTGTACAATCCGACTTATCTATTGTACTTAGGTAAAATGATCCGAGACGTTGGTGAAATTTGGATTATTTTTAAAACTTTAAGAAACAATATTTCTTATACTTACAAGTCAAAAAACTACTGGAATCCAAATGAAGGAAAAAAAACCATTAAACGTTAAATTAAAAATCAGTTTAAAGGTTACATATTCAAGTAAACAAAATACACTATAGACTTATTATTAGAACACAAAAATCAGCGAAACATTCTCTCGAACAAAAATATACATAACACAACACAAATAACGAGATACAACAGCAATTAGACTTTGGGCGTGTTAACAGGGATACTATTTAGATAACCAGTAGGGTCGATGTTGCCTTGGGGTTAAGTCTCTCAATATGAAACCAAAGAGATACACTTGTGAAAAAAACATAACATAACATACACGCATTTTTAAATTAAGAATATCAGCACTCATTCTGAGATATATATCTGTAATGTAAACACACCCATATAACTAAGGTAATCAGTTTTAAACAAAAAATATATTAAACCTACGAATCCGTCCGTAACTCACCAAAAAATTATATTTACCGGAACCGGAACATGGTACACTAAATAACGTTCCTGAGTGTTCCGGAGACGGATTCCTAAAGCAAGTGTGAGAAACAGCAGAGAGACAGAAAAATCAAGACAAATCCGTCTGTCAATTATCTTTTGTGAACCGTTTCACATGAAAACAATGGTATGGTGTTTATACTACACTGAAGAAAACTAACTACAATCCATTAATGCTATTTTGAAGACGCTCTATTTGTCAAAGTGAAAACTCAAAAGCCATTATGACTTTTTGCTACTAATTTGAAAAATTGCTATGCAAATACTGTGTAATTATGTGACAAGATTACGAATTCTATCGTTATTACATGTTAATGATTCAAAAATGCACGCAAACACTTTCTCGGTTTGGCGCCCAAAATTGTAAGAGTTTTTAATCATTGTGTTAAAGTAGTTGTAGTAACACATCTTAATGCCATGAATTTACAAATGTGATTCTCGATTCTTTCAGAATCATTCATTAATTATTTAAATTCCATGTACAAAAGAAAATGCATTTACAACTGTATCCATCAAAGCACTGAGGTCAGGCTGCTAATGAGAGTGTTTATACTGAAATCGAACACAGCAGTCGCACCACACACTATCTATCAACAACTACACTCGCAGAAAATAACCAACTTAACGTGGTGTTAATTGAAAAAGAAGAATTACAAAAACCTACAAGTTATTCATCGGAGGAACAGAAATAGCCTTGTTTGAATTTAAAGTATTCATCTTCGCATATTATTTGTGCTGACCTTTTTCTATAAAATCAATAGAACGTTTATTTTGAAATTTTCGTGCTGTAGTATGAAAGCTTATCAGGCTTTCGAGGAATATGTGGTTGTATATGTATAGTCGGTGTTAGCACATGGAGTTATATAATTCAATGATTATCCGAAAGAATCCCGTCAGGTTTGGAAACGAAATTAAGAAATATTAACTTACTTACAGTGGTCACAACACTGTGTGTTTTCTCAATTACTATTCATCTCAATACAGGCAGGAGGATATCCTGTACTCCGTCTAACGTTTCTAGAAACTTCATACTTTTTTTTATTTGTTCTTAGCTGAGAATTCTCATCTATTTCGTGAATTTAGAGCGTTAAAAAGCAAACGTGAGAAAATCTACCAGAACATCTACAATTAATTGATCAGAATTTAAACCTGCTTTTCCGAGCAATTTATTTCATCCCATTATTGTCCGTACAGTATAGTATGTGTTGTATTGTTTTGTTTGTTTGCTTTGTGTAGTGATTTTCACTTTTATTTCAGGGCGGGAGAGTGTCTATTTCACAAATCGGAGATCAAGCAACGCTTTGTAATTTAGTAACATAATAATTCATTCTTCCTTTCTTAAATATAATTTCATAAAACTGATATAAATAAATATTTGTGTTAGCACGGTAACCCAGCTCAGAGACTGCAGCTTGTTATTTGTTGTACACGTCTTATAAACAAAAAACAACAGAGAAAAGAAATGTTGTCAAATAGTTATTTATTAAATGACAGGAACATTTCAAATACAACCATAATATCAATCAATGTTGTTATATAATATATAGATCTGAATGACATTAACTTCAGTCTATATGTACAACAAAAAAGGTGGTGTAACTGATATAAATAAATATTTATTTATAACCTAGTTACGTCAATAATACTGATATGTCTGTGTACTTTGTTTACTAATATTCCTGTAATTTCTTTTATACTTAAAGTGACTCCAGCTCTATTCTCCATGTTCAGTTAAATCACTATCTAGTTTCTAATATGACGCAACATCTAGATGTATTCTATGATATGTAGAACACCATGCCTTGTCGTCTCTGATATCCATTCGAGAATTTCGTCCTTACGAAGCGTGCAGGAAGACGTGTACAATGTAAGTCGCCCAGATTGTAGTTTAAATATTGTTTACAAAGAATTGTTTTGAAATCTTTTGAGTTCATGGCCACGTGTTTAAATATATGTCGTTCCTTGATACATGGATAGTTTCTTAAATCTTCAATAGAATATGCTTGATGGGCCTACAATTAAAATGAAGCAGGTTGGCCTCTGCTTAAAATCATTACAATACCTGTGACAATAGTGTCTAAATAGTTTTCCCAACTTTTCAAATTGTGTTAAAAAAGTTTTTCAAACGTTTCAAATGGTGTTACAAAAGTTTTTTAAAAAAATTCAAATGGCAAATTCTAAATGGTGTTATTTTTTTTCTGCGTTTTAAAAAAGTTTTTCTCGTTTTGTACATTCATGTCTCCCACACTGTCTATTCATGATTGCTATGATTTTTTTACATTTGCACTGCGAGGGCTTTAGAACAGTTATCAGAAGAAATTAGCTTTCGGCGTCACATTGACGTTACAAGTAAGATCACTATAAAAAGCGAGCATTTTGGTAACTATGCTCTTCCTGGAATATCGTTTGTAAGCACATTCATGTCTTTATAGGCACCAAGGAATAAAATAGACTTCAGTCAGGATGGACATAAGTATGAATGTTATATTCCCGACCCATTCCTGTAACAGTTCACAGTCTATAGTAAGTGTATGTGATATGACATCAAACACACCTCCTGGTTATGGCTACCTATTGTCTGTGTAGGTTATAATTATTTCTTGTTAAAAATATCATTATCAAATTGGAATCACTACAATTTAGATTTCTGTGTCTGGGAATTTAATCACGTGATATATTTCTGGCGAATCACGTGATATTTATACTAATATAGCATTTAGATATTATTTAACGAGCTACGTGACCTAGAAATCAGTTCTCTAACAAACCATGTGACATCTATCAATAAAAACCAACACTAATAACACTATGATGTATATCTAACAAACCATGTGACATCCTTGTACTAATAACGTGATTCATCTAAAACTCACGCGATATTAATGTAAAAAAAAAGTCCACATGTACCCATAATTCATAGGTATTGACTTAAACGGACACTACTGATCAAGTCACTTGTATTTACCTAGTGAATACGGCTGATAAAGTCACTTGTTTTTACCTAGTGGTCACGACTGATCAAGTCACTTGTATTTACCTAGTGGATACGACTGATCAAGTCACTTGTATTTACCTAGTGGTCACGACTGATCAAGTCACTTGTATTTACTTAGTGTATACGGCTGATCAAGTCACTTGTATTTACCTAGTGGAAACGACTGATCAAGTCACTGATCAAGTCACTTGTATTTACCTAGTGGAAACTACTGATCAAGTCACTTGTATTTACCTAGTGGAAACTACTGATCAAGTCACTTGTATTTACCTAGTGAATACGGCTGATAAAGTCACTTGTTTTTACCTAGTGGTCACGACTGATCAAGTCACTTGTATTTACCTAGTGGTCACGACTGATCAAGTCACTTGTATTTGCTTAGTGTATACGGCTGATCAAGTCACTTGTTTTTACCTAGTGATCACGACTGATCAAGTCACTTGTATTTACCTAGTGGAAACGACTGATCAAGTCACTGATCAAGTCACTTGTATTTACCTAGTGTATACGACTGATCAAGTCACTTGTATTTATCTAGTGGATACACCTGATCAAGTCACTTGTATTTACCTAGTGGATACGCTTGATCAAGTCACTTGTATTTACCTAGTGGACACGACTGATCAAGTCACTTGTATTTATCTAGTGGACACGACTGATCAAGTCACTTGTATTTACCTAGTGGACACGACTGATCAAGTCACTTGTATTTACCTAGTGTATACGACTGATCAAGTCACTTGTATTTATCTAGTGGATACACCTGATCAAGTCACTTGTATTTACCTAGTGAATACGGCTGATAAAGTCACTTGTATTAACCTAGTGGACACGACTGATCAAGTCACTTGTATTTACCTAGTGGACAAGACTGATCAAGTCACTAATCAAGCCACTTGTATTTACCTAGTGGATACGACTGATCAAGCCACTTGTATTTACCTATTGGACACGACTGATGAAGTCACTTGTATTTATCTAGTGGACACGACTGATCAAGTCACTTGTATTTACCTAGTGGACAAGACTGATCAAGTCACTAATCAAGTCACTTGTATTTACCTAGTGGACACGACTGATCAAGTCACTTGTATTTACCTAGTGGACAAGACTGATCAAGTCACTTGTATTTATCTAGTGGACACGACTGATCAAGTCACTTGTATTTACCTAGTGGACAAGACTGAACAAGTCACTAATCAAGCCACTTGTATTTACCTGGTGGATACGACTGATCAAGCCACTTGTATTTACCTATTGGACACGACTGATGAAGTCACTTGTATTTATCTAGTGGACACGACTGATCAAGTCACTTGTAATTACCTAGTGGACACGACTGATCAAGTCACCTGTATTTACCTAGTGGATACGGCTGATCAAGTCACTTGTATTTACCTAGTGGACACGACTGATGAAATCACTGATCAAGTCACTTGTATTTACCTAGTGGTCACGGCTGATCAAGTCACTTGTATTTACCTAGTGGACAAGACTGATCAAGTCACTTGTATTTACCTACGGCTTGTCATTTACCTAGTGGATCCGGCTGATAAAGGCACTTGTATTTAGTGGACACGACTGATCAAGTCACTTGTATTTACCTAGTGGACACGACTGATCAAGTCACTTGTATTTACCTAGTGGATACGGCTGATAAAGGCACTTGTATTTACTTAGTGGATACGGCTGATAAAGGCACTTGTATTTAGTGGACACGACTGATCAAGTCACTTGTATTTACCTAGTGGACACGACTGATCAAGTCACTTGTATTTACCTAGTGGTCACGACTGATCAAGTCACTTGTATTTACCTAGTGGATACGGCTGATCAAGTCACTTGTATTTACTTAGTGGACACGACTGATTAAGTCACTTGTATTAACCTAGTGGACACGACTGATTAAGTCACTTGTATTTACTTAGTGGATACGGCTGATAAAGGCACTTGTATTTAGTGGACACGACTGATCAAGTCACTTGTATTTACCTAGTGGACACGACTGATCAAGTCACTTGTATTTACCTAGTGGTCACGACTGATCAAGTCACTTGTATTTACCTAGTGGATACGGCTGATCAAGTCACTTGTATTTACTTAGTGGACACGACTGATTAAGTCACTTGTATTAACCTAGTGGACACGACTGATTAAGTCACTTGTATTTACTTAGTGGATACGGCTGATAAAGGCACTTGTATTTAGTGGACACGACTGATCAAGTCACTTGTATTTACTTAGTGGATACGGCTGATAAAGGCACTTGTATTTAGTGGACACGACTGATCAAGTCACTTGTATTTACCTAGTGGACACGACTGATTAAGTCACTTGTATTTACTTAGTGGATAGGGCTGATAAAGGCACTTGTATTTAGTGGACACGACTGATCAAGTCACTTGTATTTACCTAGTGGACACGACTGATCAAGTCACTTGTATTTACCTAGTGGTCACGACTGATCAAGTCACTTGTATTTACCTAGTGGATACGGCTGATCAAGTCACTTGTATTTACCTAGTGGATAGGGCTGATCAAGTCACTTGTATTTACCTAGTGGATCCGGCTGATAAAGGCACTTGTATTTAGTGGATACGGCTGATCAAGTCACTTGTATTTACTTAGTGGATACGACTGATCAAGTCACTTGTATTTACCAAGTGGATACGCCTGATCAAGGCACTAATCAAGTCACTTGTATTTACCTAGTGGACACGACTGATCAAGTCACTTGTATTTACCTAGTGGATACGACTGATCAAGTCACTTGTATTTACCTAGTGGATACGCCTGATCAAGTCATTGATCAAGTCACTTGTAATTACCTAATGGACACGACTAATCAAGTCACTTGTATTTACCTAGTGGATACGCCTGATCAAGTCATTGATCAAGTCACTTGTAATTACCTAGTGGATACGACTGATCAAGTCACTGATCAAGTCCCTTGTATTTGCCTAGTGTATACGAGTGATCAAGTCACTTGTATTTACCTAGTGGATACGACTGATCAAGTCACTTGTATTTACTTAATGGGACGACTGATCAAGTCACTTGTATTTACCTAGTGGATACGCCTGATCAAGTCATTGATCAAGTCACTTGTAATTACCTAGTGGATACGACTGATGAAGTCACTGATCAAGTCCCTTGTATTTGCCTAGTGTATACGAGTGATCAAGTCACTTGTATTTACCTAGTGGATACGACTGATCAAGTCACTTGTATTTACCTAGTGGGACGACTGATCAAGTCACTTGTATTTACCTAGTGGGACGACTGATCAAGTCACTTGTATTTACCTAGTGGATACGGCTGATCAAGTCACTTGTATTTACCTATTGGACACGACTAATCAAGTCACTTGTATTTACCTAGTGGACACGACTGATCAAGTCACTTGTATTTACCTAGTGGATACGGCTGATCAAGTCACTTGTATTTACCTAGTGGATACGCCTGATCAAGTCACTTGTATTTACCTAGTGGAAACGACTGGTCAAGTCACTGATCAAGTCCCTTGTATTTACCTAGTGTATACGAGTGATCAAGTCACTTGTATTTACCTAGTGGATACGACTGATCAAGTCACTTGTATTTACCTATTGGACACGACTAATCTAGTAACTTGTATTTACCTAGTGGACACGACTGATCAAGTCATTGATCAAGTCGTTTGTAATTACCTAGTGGATACGACTGATCAAGTCACTTGTATTTACCTAGTGGATACGACTGATCAAGTCACTTGTATTTATCTAGTGGATACGACTGATCAAGTCACTTGTATTTACCTAGTGGATACGACTGATCAAGTCACTTGTATTTATCTAATGAATACGGCTGATCAAGTCACTTGTATTTACCTAGTGGAAACGACTTATCAAGTCACTGATCAAGTCACTTGTATTTACCTAGTGGATACGACTGATCAAGTCACTTGTATTTACCTAGTGGACACGACTGATCAAGTCACTTGTATTTACCTAGTGGATACGACTGATCAAGTCACTTGTATTTACCTAGTGGAAACGACTTATCAAGTCACTGATCAAGTCACTTGTATTTACCTAGTGGATACGACTGATCAAGTCACTTGTATTTACCTAGTGGAAACGACTTATCAAGTCACTGATCAAGTCACTTGTATTTATCTAGTGGATACGACTGATCAAGTCACTTGTATTTACCTAGTGGAAACGACTTATCAAGTCACTGATCAAGTCACTTGTATTTATCTAGTGGATACGACTGATCAATTCACTTGTATTTACCTAGTGGATACGACTGATCAAGTCACTTGTATTTACCTAGTGTATACGACTGATCAAGTCACTTGTATTTACCTAGTGGAAACGACTTATCAAGTCACTGATCAAGTCACTTGTATTTACCTAGTGGATACGACTGATCAAGTCACTTGTATTTACCTAGTGGATACGACTGATCAAGTCACTTGTATTTACCTAGTGGACACGACTGATCAAGTCACTTGTATTTGCCTAGTGTATACGAGTGATCAAGTCACTTGTATTTGCCTAGTGTATACGAGTGATCAAGTCACTTGTATTTACCTAGTGGATACGACTGATCAAGTCACTTGTATTTACCTAGTGGATACGACTGATCAAGTCACTTGTATTTACCTAGTGGACACGACTGATCAAGTCACTTGTATTTGCTTAGTGTATACGAGTGATCAAGTCACTTGTATTTGCCTAGTGTATACGAGTGATCAAGTCACTTGTATTTACCTAGTGGATACGACTGATCAAGTCACTTGTATTTACCTAGTGGATACGACTGATCAAGTCACTTGTATTTACCTAGTGTATACGACTGATCAAGTCACTTGTATTTATCTAATGGATACGACTGATCAAGTCACTTGTATTTAACTAGTGGATACGCCTGATCAAGTCACTTGTATTTACCTAGTCGACACGACTGATCAAGTCACTTGTATTTATCTAGTGTATACGACTGATCAAGTCACTTGTGTTTACCTAGCGGACACGACTGATCAAGTCACTTGTATTTACCTAGTGGAAACGACTGATCAAGTCACTGATCAAGTCCCTTGTATTTACCTAGTGGATACGACTGATCAAGTCACTTCTATTTACATAGTGGAAACGACTGATCAAGTCACTGATCAAGTCACTTGTATTTACCTAGTGTATACGACTGATCAAGTCACTTGTATTTACCTAGTGGACACGACTGATCAAGTCACTTGTATTTACCTAGTGGAAACGACTGATCAAGTCACTGATCAAGTCCCTTGTATTTACCTAGTGTATACGACTGATCAAGTCACTTAAAATATAAACTTTATTTATTTTACAACAATTGCGAAACAAGTTATGTCAACTTATACTAATCACTCTTGTTGGCCCGGATGTCAAGCGCGCGAGGGGTTTATTGTAGGAAACCTAGTGGAAAACCCACTGGTCCGGCAGTCCCCTTACCTTTTCACGTCCGTTCCGGGAATCGAACCCCGGTCGGCTTGGTGAAAGGCGAGTGCGTTAACACTGCGCCACCGGACCACTTGTATTTACCTAGTGGACACGACTGATCAAGTCACTTGTATTTACCTAGTGGACACGACTGATCAAGTCACTTGTATTTACCTAGTGGAAACGACTGATCAAGTCACTTGTATTTACCTAGTGGAAACTACTGATCAAGTCACTTGTATTTACCTAGTGGACACGACTGATCAAGTCACTTGTATTTACCTAGTGGACACGACTGATCAAGTCACTTGTATTTACCTAGTGGAAACGACTGATCAAGTCACTTGTATTTACCTAGTGGAAACTACTGATCAAGTCACTTGTATTTACCTAGTGGACACGACTGATCAAGTCACTTGTATTTACCTAGTGGATACGACTGATCAAGTCACTTGTATTTACCTAGTGGTCACGACTGATCAAGTCACTTGTATTTACCTAGTGGAAACTACTGATCAAGTCACTTGTATTTACCTAGTGGATACGACTGATCAAGTCACTTGTATTTACCTAGTGGACACGACTGATCAAGTCACTTGTATTTACCTAGTGTATACGACTGATCAAGTCACTTGTATTTATCTAATGGATACGACTGATCAAGTCACTTGTATTTAACTAGTGGATACGACTGATCAAGTCACTTGTATTTACCTAGTGGATACGACTGATCAAGTGACTTGTATTTACCTAGTGGACACGGCTGATCAAGTGACTTGTATTTACCTAGTGGATACGACTGATCAAGTCACTTGTATTTACCTAGTGGAAACGACTGATCAAGTCACTTGTATTTACCTAGTGGAAACGACTGATCAAGTCACTGATCAAGTCCCTTGTATTTACCTAGTGGATACGACTGATCAAGTCACTTGTATTTACCTAGTGGACACGACTGATCAAGTCACTTGTATTTACCTAGTGTATACGACTGATCAAGTCACTTCTATTTACATAGTGGAAACGACTGATCAAGTCACTGATCAAGTCACTTGTATTTACCTAGTGGATACGACTGATCAAGCCACTTTTATTTACCTAGTGGTCACGACTGATCAAGTCACTTGTATTTACCTAGTGGACACGACTGATCAAGTCACTTGTATTTATCTAATGGATACGACTGATCAAGTCACTTGTATTTAACTAGTGGATACGCCTGATCAAGTCACTTGTATTTACCTAGTCTACACGACTGATCAAGTCACTTGTATTTACCTAGTGTATACGACTGATCAAGTCACTTGTATTTACGTAGTGGAAACGACTGATCAAGTCACTTGTATTTACCTAGTGTATACGACTGATCAAGTCACTTGTATTTACCTAGTGGATACGACTGATCAAGTCACTTGTATTTACCTAGTGGACACGACTGATCAAGTCACTTGTATTTACAAGTCACTTGTATTTACCTAGTGGATACGCCTGATCAAGTCACTTTTATTTACCTAGTTGATACGGCTGATCAAGTCACTTGTATTTACCTAGTGGATACGGCTGATCAAGTCACTTGTATTTACCTAGTGGACACGACTGATCAAGTCACTGATCATGTCACTTGTATTTACCTAGTGGATACGCCTGATCAAGTCACTTGTATTTACCTAGTCGACACGACTGATCAAGTCACTTGTATTTACCTAGTGGATACGACTGATCAAGTCACTTGTATTTACCTAGTGGATACGGCTGATCAAGTCACTTGTATTTACCTAGTCGACACGACTGATCAAGTCACTTGTATTTACCAAGTGGATACGGTTGATCATGTGACTTGGATTTACCTAGTGTATACGGCTGATCAAGTGACTTGTATTTACCTAGTGGATACGGCTGATCAAGTCACTTGTATTTACCTAGTGGACATGACTGATCAAGTCACTGATCATGTCACTTGTATTTACCTAGTCGACACGAATGATCAAATTGATCAATTTTTTGGCACAAATTATACCAGATACGTTTGTCACTACCCATTTACATTGATCAATAATACCCCCAAAACCCTTCGAATTCTTTCCTTTTTATCTATTTTTCTACAAAATCTTACAAAAATTTTAAATGTCAATAAACAACACTACAACTATTAATTGATCTCCTCTTTCCTCTTATTCTGTCCGTATATATTTGGAGCTGGAGGTATATCATGTTTAGATATAAGGCTCCAAAAGAGGTGTGAACTGTGATAATGGCATGCAGAAGGAAAATACTGTACTTTAGGAAACTAACCATACCGAACAGTTCTGAGAGGGAGAGGGAGGGGGACGAGGAAGAATAATCGATCTTTAGGAATGACAAGTAGAGATTTATCATAAGAGTTGATTTCTTTACAATCAATATGATAGATACAGATTCATCCTCAATCACGACTCTTCCTAACCCCTCCCTCTTCCTCCCCTCAGTACCTCACCTACATTATCATACGGTCTAGCGTAAGAACATCCATCTCAAACCCTCCCGTCAGTAACCCAGACCAACCTCACCATCCTCTACATTACCATACGGCCCAGTGTAAGAACACCCATCTCAAACCCTCCCGTCAGTACCTCAGCCCTACCCCATTTTCCCTCTACATTACCATACGGTCCAGCGTAAGACCACCCTTCTCAAACCCTCCCGTCAGTACCTCGGACCTACCGCTTCCTCCCCCTACATTACCATACGGCCCAGTGTGAGAACATCCATCTCAAACCCTCCCGTCAGTAACTCAGACCAACCTCACCATCCTCTACATTACCATACGGTCCAGCTAAGACCACCCTTCTCAAACCCTCCCGTCAGTACCTCGGCCCTACCTCATCAACCCCCGACATTACCATACGGTCCAGCTAAGACCACCCTTCTCAAACCCTCCCGTCAGTACCTCGGCCCTACCTCATCAACCCCCGACATTACCATACGGTCCAGCTAAGACCACCCTTCTCAAACCCTCCCGTCAGTACCTCGGCCCTACCTCATCAACCCCCGACATTACCATACGGCCCAGTGTAAGACCGCCTTCCTTCCTAATCATAGGTTAACCGTCGCCATATTTCATATGAAATTGATAATAGATTTGACATGGTATATGTGTTTTCTTGCCTGTCTGGACGATGGAGGATGACAGGCAATATATTGACAATACCCACGAGACGTGAGGGGAGATCTCATGACTTATAACTGTGTATCCATATCAATGGATAATATCAGCTTATTTAATGTTCATATCGCCGACGAACACTCAATAAAAGTTCCAATTTGCACATATAATTTCTTTCTAGATGAAATTGACACCCTCTCCCAATTAACCCTTGAAGATATGATCTCCAGAAACAAACGTTGACGCGGCAACGCGAGCTCGCAGCAAATCGCGGACAGCACTGTGGAAAAAATGGAAAATATAGTTTATCGCCATTGGGGAATCGAGAGAGAGTGTAGGTGACAGGAGCGTAGAAAAACGGCGGCAAAAAGCAGGATTGTTGACGGGAAATGCACGTCTTCACGCGTTAAAAACATTCCAACAGGGACGCATTTGTACGTCATAAGGAATCTGTTGGATACAACACTTGGAGAACGATCTGAAATAGAGAAAGTGCTATTAAAGAGTGCACATTCGAGGCGGAAATAGGAAAGGCTAGTCCAAGTCAATTCAAAACGGTTGAGCTACACAACATATTTGATGGACATATGATTTTGCGACAGATTTTATTGTACAAAAGCTAGGTGGATCGGATAAGTCACGGACTGGAGACAAGGGTCGCTGGTTCGATCCTCGATGGAACTAAACAATTAGCTTTCATACATTTTATGACTTATAACAGTTGAGCCCCATAATCAATTTGAGATCGAAAAAAGAAACACCTCTCCGAGACAGATCAAGCATGATACATGATACAACCATTTTGTTGAATTCCATCCATTAAGCAGGGTAACCATAGACAGCATTGTATCGTATTGTGATCATCACAAAAAGCAAAGTTTGAGACCCTTTTCGGAACACCAAATTTCAGCGGTTTTTTGTTTTTGTTTTTGTTTAGCAGAAATTATTCGCTGGAAAACCGAAGATTAAATCACGACAAACAAAGACGAATGATATAGAAATTATCAATAATAAGAAATAATGTCAAAGTGAAAATACTTACATATATATAATCATTTATAGAATATTAATATTGATATATATCGTGTTAAATAGACACGAGTACAGTATGTTTGAGCACGAGGATATCAAGAGAATGTTGTCATGTGTCAATATGGTATTCCAGAAGCTGTAAGCTGACTTCTGATAGAAACAGGTCACTCCAGACCTTATCGTTGTACAGAGTATGATATAACAATATATGTTAATAGCTTTGCAACTTGATGTTAAAATCGTAATTTTATCTTACTCTATAATCCTTGACTTTAAAGAGAATTTTTAAATAAGGAAATGTCAAAAACGGATGATCCAAGGCCGCGGAAACAGGTCTACAGAGATTCGAACTCGGAACAGCACGCTCAAGGGTCGCAAGCGGAGCCAAACCGTGACACACGAGCTCTAGGCTTCGTCACGAACCGACGCTTGTAGTGTTTGAATCTATAGCGTGTCTAAAAGTGTGTAGTGTTGTCGATCAGATGTCAAATATTCCTTTTTTCTTTTGTTTTACATTTTGAAATGTATCCTGTATAATGTCCCCTGATATATTGAATTATGCTGCCTTAAAACTTCAAACAATCTTCAAAGAAAGGCGCGATTCGTGTATATCATTCTTTTATACCAGTAAACAGTATTACACTTTTTCAGAGATCTCATAGAAAAGAAAATCGCTTTGATATTGATTTTGAAATTCTCTCTTTTCATAAATGTAATTCAAAATAAAATCAGGAGCGATTCCCAACGGTTTAAATTGGCACGTCTTTCACAACTGAGAAATCACTTGGACAGGAATGGCTTTGATTATAAAATCTATAAATACCAGTCAATGTCCTGGAGACTGACATGTTGTGACATTTCCAATAAGAAGATCCATCTACTGACGTTAGACACGGATAACATTCGATGATGTCACATAGTATCATACTCAGATAAAACAGAATGAACGAGAAAAATATCTACCACTGCTTTGATTGACTGTCTAGTGGCTAAGCTTACTGAATGGAAGTAGAGGAAGGATTGTGGTTTTTGTTCGGAGTATACGGTATATTTATATACTAAATCTATATCACTTTCGGTTTGTGAAATTAATTTTCAACTTATATGAAATAATCCAGTAGCCGTATTTACCAACGTTTCCACGGTTCAACTAATACTCATCACATTACAACCCTGTTGAAAGCATAATAACATTCTTTCTAAAACCATCTGATTATTTCTACACCTGTTAGGGTTTGGATTAGGGGTTAGGGCGGGGTTTGATTGACTGGATGCTCAACCTGTTTCCATTGTGAAGTCATTACTTCGTGATGTCAAATACGTTATGACGGTGACGTCACCACAGAAATAGATATAGAGTTCGTTTTTTTTTTTTCTATATAATTTTATAGAAAAAGATACATTTTCTTTTCTTTTTTAAATATATAGGTAGTAAGTTATGTGATGGTGTTGCATTTGTTTCCAATTCGTATGTCATATTGATATTTATGAAACTCGTCAAGAATTTCGTATCTTACAAAATCTCGTACCCGTTTGATGTGTCTCATACGGATGGAAACTACGACAATGTCTGTTATTGACTTATTATTATTAAAATGTATATTTAATTGTCAGATTAATAACAACGTCTTTACTTATCAATTAGTATAATGTTATTTACCGTAGTTTGATTTAAATATACATTTGCTTAATTATTAACTGGTATAATGATATTTACCGCAGTTTAGTAAATTATAATATAAACCCTCCTTTAGATATCACTTAATATAAGGATATTTACCGCAGTTTGGTTTTCATAACCTTCGTTGTATGCTGTTACCCTATGGTGTTAATTTTTACTTGATTTGATTTTTTGTTAGCATAGGAGGGCTGCTTGATAAATTGTGAGCCATGTATTGAAGAAGCAGGGATGTCCTTTTTAGCTCTACTATTACCTGACTATTTAAGGCTGTGTAATTGTAGACTGGTGTCATTTAGTCAGTTTATGTCGAAGAGGTATCACTCTAAAGTAAACAAGGCAAGTGGTCTAGGTCTAGCATCTAAGGATATCAATATTAATATGATAGCAACGCTTGGGAATGATGACACTGCATATTTTACAATGAAAAGGTGGATGGTAGAATTAAGCGTTGCAGGCAGAGCCTTGGGGATGACGCCCGTTCTGGAAGGTCCGTCAGTGTTGCAACCCAGAAATGGTCAATAAAGTCCATGATATTATTATGGCTGACTGGCGAGTTACAGAGAGATATATAGCCAGTGCAGTTTGGATTTCACAGGAAAGAGTGCATGCCATTCTTACGAAAGATCTTGCAATGAGAAAGCTCTCAGTCCGTTCCGTACTAAGACTTCTGATAACTGATCAGAAGCACACCAGGCGGACTTTGTCGCGTGCTAATCTAAACCTTTTACAGGCAGATCCTGTTCACTTTCTGCAGACTTGTGACTATGGATGAAATGTTGATCCATCATCCTACCATAAACTACAGTCTCAACAATGAGAGCATCATTGTTCAACCTTGCCACTGTTCCATCAGCTGGAAAGGTTATGGTTTTGGGTTTTCTTGGATGTTGATGGTATTCTGATGGTGGATTATCTGCAAAAGGGACAAACAATCAATTGTACATACTATGCATCACTTTTTATGCAATTAAAAGAAAATATTAAATTCAAGCGCCGCTGGAAAACTCAGTAAAGGTGTGTTGTTCCACCAGGACAATGGTCCCTTTCACAATTCTGTCATTCCACTGGCTGCCATTACCGATTGTAGCTATGAATTGATTGAGCATCCGCCTTATTCGCCTGATTTCGCTCCATCAGTCTTTCATCTAATTCCAAAATTTATAAAGGCAATTTCCAGAACCCAGTTTCGGTCAGATGATGACGTCATACATGCAGCGGATTACTTTCTGAACGGTCAAGAAAAGTGGTATTTAGGCCCCTAAACATCGCTGGCAAAAGTGTACAGATAATGAACGGAATTATGTTGAAAAATAATGCAATATGTCCGCCAAAATTTAAACAACTTATCAAGCAGCCCTCGTTTTTTTGCCTGACTTTCATGTAACATATTGTAAATCTATATATATCATAACGTGTTATGAAACTATCATTATCCTATATATTAAGACCTGCCTAAGTACTATATCTGATCATAGCCTACTTACAGCCTTATGTTCCATCCAGGCTTCACCATGGCCGGTGGATCAGAAGTCAACAAACAATGAACCGTGCAATGTAACGTAGACATCTAAAGATGGACAATTCACGTGTGATCTTCATTATGGATGATATGATCGTGACAATTGTGAAATGAACATCAAGGATTTTTTTATTTATATTTTAATTTTTTATTTATTTGTTTATTTATTTTTGTGTGTTTTAGAGAAATAGAGTGGTATAACTTCATTGTTAGTATCCAAACCTTGGCAGATATTAGGCCTTTAGTTTATTATCGAGTTGTAGATCTGTCATACTTTTTAAACTTTTTATTATCAATTCCTGGTGAATAAGAAAGAAACATCTCAATATATTGTTTATACTATAAGGAAATGTCCTTCTTGTTCTAAAGGTTCACTCTGTGTTAAATCAAGTTTCTTTTCTCCGATTCGATACAGATCCTGACGTTTACCTTTTAATCCACTTGAGATCTTTCTCCTGTTCTGACTCTAGCTCTCTCTTGTGTTGCTTTGTTATACTCTTGCCCATTATGCTGAAACACCGGTCCGTGCACGTTATCCGATTCTCCTTTCTTATCCTGGTATAAGAGGAAACCTGTCTTCTCTGTCTAAATTGGTGTATTTTAATAACTGTTTGCAGTATCCATGATCAGTGACCTATGTCCGTGATCAGTTACCAATGTTCATGATCAGTGATCAATGTCCGTGATCTGTGACCAATGTTCGTGATCTGTGACCAATGTCCGTGATCTGTGACCAATGTTCGTGATCTGTGACCAATGTCCGTGATCGGTGAGCAATGTCCGTGATCTGTGACCAATGTTCGTGATCTGTGAGCAATGTCCGTGATCAGTTACCAATGTCCGTGATCTGTGACCAATGTCCGTGATCTGTGACCAATGTCCGTGATCAGTGACCAATGTCCGAGATCTGTGATCAATGTCCGTGATCTGTGACCAATGTCCGAGATCTGTGACCAATGTCCGTGATCAGTGACCCATGTCCGTGATCAGTTACCTCTTCAGTTAAAATTTTTCATAATATTATTTTCCGTATTCATCAGTATTTCAATTTTCGTACATGCACTACCAACAAGCACTTTCCTCTGTTCTGACTATTTATCATATTATCGGTTATATCCGTCTTATTTTCTCATTTTCCTTTATTTATCAAACACAGTTATATTAATGTCAGAGTCGCTTTATGACGCCACGCTGAGAAGATGCTTAAACGTTTTCTCAAATTGATAAGGACTCAACATCAGGGACAACGATGTATTTAGTCTTGCATTCAAATAATTTACTAAGCGAAATATTTATTTACGCCAAAAACAATTGAACAAAATATGCATTAAATATAATTCAGTCTAAAGATGAATTTACCACAATCTAGACATCTCCCGTCTTAAATAACCGAATAAAAAACACCAGGCTTATCATCATATCTTAGAATCATATCAAAGAAACAAATTTATTAATAAAAATAGTAAGCATATTATTCTTTCATGTAAAATAACATGATATCATATCGGTTTAAGACTACTTATAAAATATAAAATCACATTTTACAGACCGACCAGTCGTAGTTCATATGTTATTGTACTACATATAGAGATAAAGTGATCCTTTAAGTTTTTGTTTTTTCAAGTATTAGAAAACATTGTTTTCTATGTACCAATATTTGACATGTTAGAAGTACATTGAGTGAACTGTTACCCTAGCACTATCCTTGATATAAATTACAAGTGAGTATAATACCATACGACATAGCGACTTTAGACAAACTGTGTTATTTCATCTGTTAAACAATCGTTGAACAACTGAATTGTTACATGATGAAAGCGTAGGAATTCTTGATATGATTTTTTTCCACATTATTTCTTTGAACAGAGCTCTCAATTCTTGAAAGGATTTTCCCTCCAAAACTTGTACATGAGTTAATAATGAATTCGAACTTCCTTACAAGGTCATTGGTTATATTACAATTAATGGACAGAAGAAAGTGCACGACACGTTCCATGACAGAAGATAGTTTGTAACCTTGAGAGGAATCATTTACAATATTTGTCACTGTTGTCCTTGGTCGCATCAGAGTGAGGTTAACTGGTAAATCCAACCACAGGTGAAATCACTATCACACTTGTGTGTTTAGTTACCGTCACTGTCGCCAAGGTATTCTAACAATCTGTATAAATATTTTAGTGTTAAGAAGAATGAACAGTGCAAAAGTATAATACTAAATCCAAATATCCAGAAAACTCTGACAAATAGACTTCGCCTTTTGTGGAGGAAAGAATTCAGTTCTGATCACAGTGTTTTATTTATCAACAAATGCGAATTCAGCATTGGATTATTCCTATTATTGTAAGCTTATATGTACCAAATACTTCTTAAAAGTATAACGTATTTGTTTTACTATGTAATAAAGTATGATTCTATGATAATGTATGTGTAGATAATATGCTTGACACTTATTACCATGGAAACCTACAACCAATTAACTTAAGTCTTATATAAAACCGTGGAAACTTACAACCAATGAACTTAAGTCTTATATAATACCGTGGAAACTTACCACCAATAAACTTAAGTCTTACATAATACCTTGGAAACAAACAACCAATTAACATTAGTCTTATATAAAACCCTGGAAACTTACAGCCAATTAACTTAGGTCTTATTTAATACCGTGAAAACTTGCAACCAATTAACTGAAGTCTTACATAATATCGTGAAAACTTGCAACCAATTAACTTAAGTCTTACATGATACCGTGAAAACTTGCAACCAATTAACTTTAGTCTTATATAATACCGTGAAAACTTGCAACCAATTAACTTAAGTCTTACATAATACCGTGGAAACTTACCACCAATAAACTTAAGTCTTACATAATACCATGGAAACAAACAACCAATTAACATTAGTCTTATATAAAACCCTGGAAACTTACAGCCAATTAACTTAAGTCTTATATAATACCGTGAAAACTTGCAACCAATTAACTTAAGTCATACATAATACCGTGGAAACTTGCAACCAGTTAACTTAAGTCTTACATAATACCGTGGTAACTTACAACCAAATAGCTTAAGTCTTGCTTTAAATACAATATAGAAAAGATGAAGGAATCACACTATGATGGAGATATTGAAATTCAAAACTCTTACCATAGTATTATATTGATTATTTAACGTTGAAAATTTATCAAACTGAGTTTGTATATAGAAAACCTCCATTGGAGTTTACCAAAACCTTCTTTCTGGAGATATTTTCTTAACAGTATGTAATTTTTTAAATGGAACAAAGATTACGTTAATGAATTTCCTTTAAACTACAGAACTTGTCTGGGAGCAGCCAGACTCTCGCAGTGGTTTTTGAAGTAAGCATCCTGTAAATTAATTTTATACGTCAAAATAAGTGTCCTAAAAGATGATATATATCTGTAGCGGCCGTAGTCTAATCTTACTGCTGAAATAAGCGTCCTCTGTAGTGACCGGGGTCCTCTCTTACTACTGAAATAAGCGTCCTCTGTAGTGACCGGGGTCCTCTCTTACTACTGAAATAAGCGTCCTCTGTAGTGACCGGGGTCCTCTCTTACTACTGAAATAAGCGTCCTCTGTAGTGACCGGGGTCCTCTCTTACTACTGAAATAAGCGTCCTCTGTAGTCTCTTACTACTGACCGGGGTCCTCTCTTACTACTGAAATAAGCGTCCTCTGTAGTGACCGGGGTCCGGTCTCTTACTACTGAAATCTCTTACTACTGAAATAAGCGTCCTCTGTAGTGACCGGGGTCCTCTCTTACTACTGAAATAAGCGTCCTCTGTAGTGACCGGGGTCCTCTCTTACTACTGAAATAAGCGTCCTCTGTAGTGACCGGGGTCCTCTCTTACTACTGAAATAAGCGTCCTCTGTAGTGACCGGGGTCCTCTCTTACTACTGAAATAAGCGTCCTCTGTAGTGACCGGGGTCCTCTCTTACTACTGAAATAAGCGTCCTCTGTAGTGACCGGGGTCCTCTCTTACTACTGAAATAAGCGTCCTCTGTAGTGACCGGGGTCCTCTCTTACTACTGAAATAAGCGTCCTCTGTAGTGACCGGGGTCCTCTCTTACTACTGAAATAAGCGTCCTCTGTAGTGACCGGGGTCCTCTCTTACTACTGAAATAAGCGTCCTCTGTAGTGACCGGGGTCCTCTCTTACTACTGAAATAAGCGTCCTCTGTAGTGACCGGGGTCCTCTCTTACTACTGAAATAAGCGTCCTCTGTAGTGACCGGGGTCCTCTCTTACTGCTGAAATAAGCGTCCTCTGTAGTGACCGGGGTCCTCTCTTACTTCTGAAATAAGCGTCCTCTGTAGTGACCGGGGTCCTCTCTTACTACTGAAATAAGTGTCCTCTGTAGTGACCGGGGTCCTCCTCTGTAGTGACCGGGGTCCTCTCTTACTACTGAAATAAGCGTCCTCTGTAGTGACCGGGGTCCTCTCTTACTACTGAAATAAGCGTCCTCTGTAGTGACCGGGGTCCTCTCTTACTACTGAAATAAGCGTCCTCTGTAGTGACCGGGGTCCTCTCTTACTTCTGAAATAAGCGTCCTCTGTAGTGACCGGGGTCCTCTCTTACTACTGAAATAAGCGTCCTCTGTAGTGACCGGGGTCCTCTCTTAAAATAAGCGTCCTCTGTAGTGACCGGGGTCCTCTCTTACTACTGAAATAAGCGTCCTCTGTAGTGACCGGGGTCCTCTCTTACTGCTGAAATAAGCGTCCTCTGTAGTGACCGGGGTCCTCTCTTACTACTGAAATAAGCGTCCTCTGTAGTGACCGGGGTCCTCTCTTACTAAATAAGCTGAAATAAGCGTCCTCTGTAGTGACCGGGGTCCTCTCTTGAAATAAGCTTCTGAAATAAGCGTCCTCTGTAGTGACCGGGGTCCTCTCTTACTTCTGAAATAAGTGTCCTCTGTAGTGACCGGGGTCCTCTCTTACTACTGAAATAAGTGTCCTCTGTAGTGACCGGGGTCCTCTCTTACTTCTGAAATAAGTGTCCTCTGTAGTGACCGGGGTCCTCTCTTACTACTGAAATAAGTGTCCTCTGTAGTGACCGGGGTCCTCTCTTACTTCTGAAATAAGTGTCCTCTGTAGTGACCGTAGCCTTCTCTTACTTCTGAAATAAGCGTTTTCTGTATTGACCCGGGTCTTCTCTTACTTCTGAAATAAGCGTTTTCTGTATTGACCCGGGTCTTCTCTTACTTCTGAAATAAGCGTTTTCTGTATTGACCCGGGTCTTCTCTTACTTCTGAAATAAGCGTTTTCTGTATTGACCCGGGTCTTCTCTTACTTCTGAAATAAGCGTTTTCTGTATTGACCCGGGTCTTCTCTTACTTCTGAAATAAGCGTCCTCTGTACGACTGTGTCATTTGGCTTTAAGGAACCAATTTTAAAAAACGGGATCTGTGTCTTTACAACGGGAAAGGAACCATGGAGGTCTTAATGCTAGTGGTCAATATCTAAATCAGTGAGACATTATATCAGTATAAATAATTATAATGATAAAGTATCAGCTGGCTTTTTGTTTAAGTGAACAGCATGACTTTGGCTAGCATTACTTGGGAGGTCCAGTCAACCCGTTCCGCTGTGCCGAGATGATGTTGAAATATATAGAAAATAACGATCATAAGCGAGAGTATCCCGTTACAGGCAGTCGCTGTAAATCTCAATCCTCCCGATATCATCCACCATTCATTCGGATAGAAATTATAATCAAAAAAGCAAATTCATTATTCTAGAGTAATATCACGTCTGACAATAGGCAGGCCGAGAGTAAAAAATAAAACGAATCATCCCCAGCTCCGAAAGATTCCGGAAATCGTGGCACGCGATAACTGTCGTTCCTCATCAGATGTGAAATGTCGAAGAAAAATTAAAAGGGGATCTATGATATGATATCATGAAAATGTCCTATTTGTATAATCGGTTCAAATATCTCTCTGACGGCTTTCCATCTTAGGTACAACTAGCCCTGACAGATGAACTTGTTTTCGGAGGAAATGAAAAATAGTATAATGGTCATAGGCGGAACCGAATGTCAACGAGATCATAGGCCAGGCAAGCGAGACATTTTCATGAGCGCATGCGTCATAACACTATGATTGTCTGCCATGTTTATGAGATGACTCGGTCATTATTTGTGTGAAGAGGATGGTGAGTTTGGGTGTGTTTACATTTGTGATGACGATAGAAGAAGAATGATGAAGAGACAATTATTTCAGATTGTTTCCTGTAAATCTCGCGAGACAATGAGAGATTTACTACTCTGCCATTACTCATTAAAGTTATATGGTTTATTGTATTATAATTCTTCGCTTTCGTCGAGTTTGGATGTGATGGGAAAATGTCTGCTGTGTATTGCTACTATTTAGGTGATTTTCAATGACTCCAAACTACACTTTTTCTGTGTAATATAAATAAATATTATTCTTACTAACGCTACTTTGCTCTGAGGCACGCTCCTCTTTCTATGTTACTGGGGCATGTTTTTCTTTCTACTTTATATATACTTATACATATCCTTCCTTCCATTTAGACTGGGCCATGTTCTTTCTTCCTTTTAGACTGGGACATGTTCTTTCTTCCTTGTAGACTGGGACACGGTCTTTCTTCCTTTAAGACTGGGAAACATTACTCCTTCCTTTTAGAGTGGGACACGTTCTTTCTTTCTTTTATACAGGGACATGTTCTTTTTTCCTTGTAGACAGGGACACGGTGTTTCTTCCTTTTAGACTGGGACACAGTCTTTCTTCCTTTTAGACTGGGACATGTTCTTTCTTCCTTTTAGAGTAGGACATGTCCTTTCTTCCTTTTAGAGTGGGACACGTTCTTTTTTCCTTTTGGACTGGGACACATTCTTTCTTTCTTTTTAACTGGGACACGGTCTTTCTTCCTTTTAGAGTGGGACATGTTCTTTCTTCCTTTTAGAGTGGGACACGTTCTTTCTTCCTTGTAGACTGGGACACGGTCTTTCTTCTTTTTGAACTGGGACACGGTCTTTTTTCTTTTTAGTCTGGGACACATTCTTTCATCCTTTAAGACTGGGACATGTTCATTCTTCCTTTTAGACTGGGACATGTTCTTTCTTCCTTTTAGAGTGGAACACGTTCTTTTTTCCTTTTGGACTGGGACACATTCTTTCTTTCTTTTTAACTGGGACATGCTCTTTCTTCCTTTCAGACTGGGACACGGTCTTTCTTCCTTTCAGACTGGGACAAGGTCTTTCTTCCTTTTAGACAGGGACATGGTCTTTTTTCCTTTTAGACTGGGACACTTTCTTTCTTCCTTTTAAACTGGGACATGTTCTTTCTTCCTCTTAAACTGGGACATGTTCTTTCTTCCTTTTAGACTGGGACATGTTCTTCTTCCTTTTAGAGTGGGACACGTTCTTTTTTCCTTTTGGACTGGGACTCGGTCTTTCTTCTTTTTAGACTGGGACATGGTCTTTTTCCCTTTCAGACAGGGACACATTCTTTCTTCCGTTCAGACTGGGACACGGTCTTTTTTTCCTTTTGGACTGGGACATGTTCCTTCTTCCTTTTAGACTGGGACACGTTCTTTCTTCATTTTAGACTGAGACACGGTCTTTCTTCCATTCAGACAGGGACACATTCTTTCTTCCTTTTAGACAGGGACATGTTCCTTCTTCCTTTCAGACTGGGACATGCTCTTTCTTCCTTTCAGACTGGGACACGGTCTTTCTTCCTTTTAGACTGGGACACATTCATGCTTTCTTCCTTTCAGACAGGGACACATTCTTTCTTCCTTTTAGACTAGGGCACAGTCTTTCTTCCTTTTAGACAGGGACACATTCTTTCTTCCTTTAAGACTGGGACATGTTCTTTCTTCCTTTTAGACTGGGACATGTTCCTTCTTCCTTTTTGACTGGGACACATTCTTTCTTCCTTTCAGACGGGGACACATTCTTTCTTCCTTTTAAACTGGGACACGGTCTTTCTTCCTTTCAGACTGGGACATGTTCTTTCTTCCTTTCAGACGGGGACACATTCTTTCTTCCTTTTAGACAGGGACATGCTCTTTCTTCCTTTCAGACTGGGACATGCTCTTTCTTCCTTTCAGACTGGGACACGGTCTTTCTTCCTTTCAGACTGGGACATGTTCCTTCTTCCTTTTTGACTGGGACACATTCTTTCTTCCTTTCAGATAGGGACACATTCTTTCTTCCTTTTAAACTAGGACACGGTCTTTCTTCCTTTTAGACAGGGACACATTCTTTTTTCCTTTTAGACTGGGACACGTTCTTTCTTCCTTTTAGACTGGGACACGGTCTTTCTTCCTTTCAGACAGGGACACATTCTTTCTTCCTTTTAGACTGGGACATGTTCTTTCTTCCTTTCAGACTGGGACACGGTCTTTCTTCCTTTCAGACAGGGACACGTTCTTTCTTCCTTTTAGACTGGGACACATTCTTTCTTCCTTTCAGACTGGGACACGGTCTTTCTTCCTTTCAGACTGGGACATGCTCTTTCTTCCTTTCAGACTGGGACACGGTCTTTCTTCCTTTCAGACTGGGACATGCTCTTTCTTCCTTTCAGACAGGGACATGCTCTTTCTTCCTTTCAGACAGGGACATGCTCTTTCTTCCTTTCAGACTGGGACACGGCCTTTCTTCCTGTAAGACTGGGACATGTTCCTTCTTCCTTTTAGACTGGGACACATTCTTTCTTCCTTTCAGACAGGGACACATTCTTTCTTCCTTTTAGACAGGGACATGCTCTTTCTTCCTTTCAGACTGGGACACGGTCTTTCTTCCTTTTAGACTGGGACATGTTCCTTCTTCCTTTTAGACTGGGATACTTTCTTTCTTTTAAACTGGGACATGTTCTTTCTTCCTTTTAGTCTGGGATACTTTCTTTCTTTTTAAACTGGGACATGTTCTTTCTTCGTTTTAAACTGGGACATGTTCTTTCTTCCTTTCAGACTGGGACACATTCTTTCTTTCTTTTAGACTGGGACACATTCTTTCTTCCTTTTAGACTTGGACACATTCTTTCTTCCTTTTAGACTGGGACACATTCTTTCTTCCTTTTAGACTGGGACACATTCTTTCTTCCTTTTAGACTGGGGCACATTCTTTCTTCCTTTTAGACTGGGACACCTTCTTTCTTCCTTTTAGACTTGGACACATTCTTTCTTCCTTTCAGACTGGGACACATTCTTTCTTCCTTTTAGACTTGGACACATTCTTTCTTCCTTTTAGACTGGGACACCTTCTTTCTTCCTTTTAGACTGGGGCACATTCTTTCTTCCTTTTAGACTGGGACACATTCTTTCTTCCTTTTAGACTGGGACACGTTCTTTCTTCCTTTTAGACTGGGACACATTCTTTCTTCCTTTTAGACTGGGGCGTGTTCTTTCTTAATTTTAGACTGGGGCAGATATCTATTTCTATTTGACCAGAACATGTTCTTCTTTCTGGTTGACTGGGACAGTCGCCTTTGAAATATCAGACGGTTTGATAGTTAAACGAAATTCGTGTTAATTTGCCAATTACAAAATCTTCATAAGTATCATGTTCTTATCCATCCACCTGTGATTGTTTTCAAAACTATAGCATTGTTAGAATCAAAATAAATTTAATTCGTTTTTGCCTTTAACTTTGAAATTGTTTTTTTTATTTTACTTTCTCCAGGTTCACACGACCTGTTTCTGGTATATAGGACAAATTTACACCGTGGACAGAGATGTTAGTGTGTCCTGAGTCAGAATCCTGATCTTTTCCGACAAAGCGTTGAATGAATTGGTAATTATGATTGTGCATCGTTTGTTGTTATAGCAATTGTTAAACTGCATAACTTTCCTCATTCAGTGCCTTTTTAATGAATCAAATAACCAGGACTTTCGACATTTACCTGATAGGGGAAATCAACACAAAGGAAATATGATCCGAGGATAATCCACGACTGTTTGTGTTACATTGACATAAGCCATCAACATATCGGGGCATATCTAATAAAAAAACCCAATAATATCATGCTGGAGCAAATTTACGGAAATTATGTTTCTTATTTTCTTTGGGTTTTTTTCTGGTTGTAAAAGTGATTAGGCCGGAGTTTGAAATATGACACACTATTAATTTCACTTTATGAAATAAACAAGCTATAGAATGTATCTGACAGGCAGAGAGTAAAACATCAATAATATCGTGCTAGCAAAAATCAGGGAAAATTATTTTTTGACGTTTTCTGGGAGGTAAATAATTGCAAACTAAGTGAGATGCCGATCCCATTTCATTACCGTTGTCACGGAAGCAGTATATTTTTGGTGTGGTAAAATGTTCTGTTATCTCTCAATACATATTTTCTTGATTCCGACATGATCACTTACATATACCGAATCATACATATCAGGTTATTACCGTGTATAATAGAGATATCGTACACAGATGTCGGTTGTATTGGAATGTATGTGTCTGGTTCTTGGACTCTTAATGAATGAAAATACATCTGTAAGTCGGTACATAAATAATATTTTGTGGTCTGTACCTCCGGAATATTCAAATAAATATTTCCTACACTGGGTCGTGTGTCTGTCCTGATACTGAATTCGATAAACTTGCACTACGGCCCAGAGGTCTGTGTCCGTGACAAGTGCCCGCCTGGTCACGAGTAACTAGCCCTGGTTAATAGTGTTACAGTCTCATATAAGAAATATCAAAATCTGATATTTGAAACATTACAATATTCCGCGTATGTTCCGGCCAGGAAGACGAGAAGACAACTCGTAAGTAGATTGACCTCGTCTTGACATTGAACACCAGACAAGCAGATAAACTGCGGAAAACCAAATCCCGTCTTGACATTGAACATCAGACAAGCATATAAACTGCAGAAAACCAAATCTCGTCTTGACATTGAACATCAGACAAGCATATAAACTGCGGAAAACCAAATCTCGTCTTGACATTGAACATCAGACAAGCAGATAAACTGCGGCAAACCAAATCTCGTCTTGACATTGAACATCAGACAAGCAGATAAACTGCGGAAAACCAAATCTCGTCTTGACATTGAACATCAGACAAGCAGATAAACTGCGGAAAACCAAATCTCGTCTTGACATTGAACATCAGACAAGCAGATAAACTGCGGAAAACCAAATCTCGTCTTGACATTGAACACCAGACAAGCAGACAAACCATGAGGAGTCAAATCCCGTCTTGACATTGAACATCAGACAAGCAGATAAACTGCGGAAAACCAAATCCCTTCTTGACATTGAACATCAGTCAAGCAGATAAACTGCGGAAAACCAAATCTCGTCTTGACATTGAACATCAGTCAAGCAGATAAACTGCGGCAAACCAAATCTCGTCTTGACATTGAACATCAGACAAGCAGACAAACCATGAGGAGTCAAATCCCGTCTTGACATTGAACATCAGACAAGCAGATAAACTGCGGAAAACCAAATCCCTTCTTGACATTGAACATCAGTCAAGCAGATAAACTGCGGAAAACCAAATCTCGTCTTGACATTGAACATCAGACAAGCAGATAAACTGCGGCAAACCAAATCTCGTCTTGACATTGAACATCAGACAAGCAGACAAACCATGAGGAGTCAAATCCCGTCTTGACATTGAACATCAGACAAGCAGATAAACTGCGGAAAACCAAATCTCGTCTTGAAATTGAACATCAGACAAGCAGATAAACTGCGGAAAACCAAATCTCGTCTTGACATTGAACATCAGACAAGCAGATAAACTGCGGAAAACCAAATCTCGTCTTGACATTGAACATCAGACAAGCAGATAAACTGCGGAAAACCAAATCTCGTCTAGACATTGAACATCAGTCAAGAAGTTAAACTGCGGAAAAACAAATCCCGTCTTGACATTGAACATCAGTCAAGCAGATAAACTGCGAAAAACCAAATCTCGTCTTGACATTGAACATCAGTCAAGCAGATAAACTGTGGAAAACCAAATCTCGTCTTGACATTGAACATCAGTCAAGAAGTTAAATTGCGGAAAACCAAATCTCGTCTTGACATTGAACATCAGTCAAGAAGTTTAACTGCGGAAAACCAAATCTCGTCTTGACATTGAACATCAGTCAAGAAGTTAAACTGCGGAAAACCAAATCTCGTCTTGACATTGAACATCAGTCAAGCAGACAAACTGCGGAAAACCAAATCTCGTCTTGACATTGAACATCAGACAAGCAGATAAACTGTGGAAACCCAAATCTCGTCTTGACATTGAACATCAGACAAGCAGACAAACCATGAGGAGTCAAATCCCGTCTTGACATTGAACATCAGACAAGCAGAGAAACTGCGGAAAACCAAATCCCTTCTTGACATTGAACATCAGTCAAGCAGATAAACTGCGGAAAACCAAATCTCGTCTTGACATTGAACATCAGACAAGCAGATAAACTGCGGAAAACCAAATCTCGTCTTGACATTGAACATCAGACAAGCAGACAAACCATGAGGAGTCAAATCCCGTCTTGACATTGAACATCAGACAAGCATATAAACTGTGGAAAACCAAATCCCGTCTTGACATTGAACATCAGACAAGCAGACAAACCACGAGGAGTCAAATCCCGTCTTGACATTGAACATCAGACAAGCAGACAAACCATGAGGAGTCAAATCCCGTCTTGACATTGAACATCAGACAAGCAGACAAACCATGAGGAGTCAAATCCCGTCTTGACATTGAACATCAGACAAGCAGACAAACCATGAGGAGTCAAATCCCGTCTTGACATTGAACATCAGACAAGCAGACAAACCACGAGGAGTCAAATCCCGTCTTGACATTGAACATCAGACAAGCAGACAAACCATGAGGAGTCAAATCCCGTCTTGACATTGAACATCAGACAAGCAGACAAACCATGAGGAGTCAAATCCCGTCTTGACATTGAACATCAGACAAGCAGACAAACCATGAGGAGTCAAATCCCGTCTTGACATTGAACATCAGACAAGCAGACAAACCATGAGGAGTCAAATCCCGTCTTGACATTGAACATCAGACAAGCAGACAAACCATGAGGAGTCAAATCCCGTCTTGACATTGAACATCAGACAAGCAGACAAACCATGAGGAGTCAAATCCCGTCTTGACATTGAACATCAGACAAGCAGACAAACCATGAGGAGTCAAATCCCGTCTTGACATTGAACATCAGACAAGCAGACAAACCATGAGGAGTCAAATCCCGTCTTGACATTGAACATCAGACAAGCAGACAAACCATGAGGAGTCAAATCCCGTCTTGACATTGAACATCAGACAAGCAGACAAACCATGAGGAGTCAAATCCCGTCTTGACATTGAACATCAGACAAGCGCAATAACTTCTGATTGTCAGACCTTTTCTTGGCAACGAACAGCGAACAAACAAACTACAGAGTGTCAAACCTTGTCTTGACACTTAACTAGAAGCATACAAACCACGATGAGTCAGAACTTGTCTTTACATTGAACACCAAACAAACATACAAACTATAGAGAGTCAAACGTCGTCTTTACATTGAACAATTTGACCAATCAAAGTCGACTTAACGATGGAATTGTCTATTGGTTGAATATGACGTTGATTTGTCTCTGTAGTGATGTGTGTACCAGTCCTTCAATAAATTAACCATCTTTTCCTGCCAGATTTCCCACGCTGCATCTATACTATTGCCAGAAATCATTTAATTATAAGAACTCATTCGGTATCCATGGTTGAATAAATATACCGTATCGTGTAAGTAAGTGAAGAGCGAGTGTAAGGGAGATAACCCCGAGTAACCATCCTCCCATAATTACTGTAATTTTTATGTTCACACGGTACTTCACAAGTTTTCTGATACAACCGAAAATATTTTAATATAAAAAAATTAAACCTCGACATGGATGGTTTCATAGGTCCCACACTCCCAAAGTGAAGAGCGCCCACATGGACGATAACTCGTCTTTATCGAAACAGAAAATCACATTTTAGCACGTTTTGTAAGGGAGAGGTGAGAAAGCAGACATATATACCATGCTATACATCATAACAAAGGTTACTGTTTCACCCGCACACAAATGGAGATAAGAAAATGGAAACTGGCATCTGTTTCTGACATCTCCACTCAAAATCATGACTGAGGTTACGGACTGTTTTACGTATGAACTTGATGCGACCTAGCCGAGAAGGTCTGGTATACATCAATGTATGATGACTTGACAATTGGAGATATGGTATAAATTTTTCATATAGTTTATTGTTTGTTAAGTAGCGCTGAGTCTGTTACACCCTTTATCGGTGAAATTCTGTTCAACATGATAGCACACAAAGCTACAAGTTTGTATTACCAGTACCAGTAAGAAATACGTGTGTATTTTAACATTGATTAATTCCTGGACCAATAAGTGTGAAATAGGCCAGATGTTGTAATCCAGTACTGACCAATAGAAAGATGATCGAAGGTGTACATCCTTGTCGAGATCTTACTCAGAAATGTCACGAATTTGTGACGCTGTAGATTATTTTTTGCCCGGTTCTCGTTATCCAACTTTGTTAAACCTCAAAGAAGAAGTAACGATGTGAATATGCACTAAGATGTCAACCCTTCAGTACGAACTGACAATATGGATCATTTTGTATCCAGATGTCTGTAATAACTACAACATTGGTGTACGAGAGAAAGCAATGATGACAATCGACCTTTTATCACAAACATCACTAAGAAGAATGATCATACATCAGAAACATCTCCAATATGATGTATACAGAAGATATCATATGAAGGAACGGTTATCTTGGTATCAGAAATATCTAAAATGACAGTAACGTAGATTCTGCATTGTACTGTATTTCGAGTCCATTTAAATACTAATCCGATCCGGTCAATTCCGCGAGACATCTGTAAACTACGCCGACAGGAAGATATTTCTGATGTTTAACAAATACTTTAATCCCCCTGACGGATAAAGATTGCGGTTCACGGGACTAATTACTATAGGTCCCAGTCTTTCTTTTTGAATAATAAAGTGTTATATATACAGTCATTTTTTCTGAACTATACTTACTATAAAGTCGGAAAACACTTACACAAATATACTAACTTAAAAGTGCAAACTAGAACATTCATAAAAATACCTACACTTAGATGTAGGAGAGTGTCTCGAGAGATCCGATCTACACTTCACACCTGCGACCGGTCGCCTTTATACCTAGGTTTCGGATCACTGCTGTGTTATATATAAGCAAACGTGTATATTTTCTATAATAAGTATATCACTGTTTAAATTATTGAAACTTTGTGTAACCACAAGGAATTCTCGGTTGTAACGTGTAATACCAGAAGGTAATCAATAAACAAAGCCAAACAACCAATATTTTGTGTGTCAATTTTCAATATTGAAAAAAAGGAAAAAGTGTATTATTCGTTCTATATCTCATACTTTTTTCCGAAAGTTTGTTTTAAGAAACAGTTTGAAGGTGACAGTGGTGTCAGCCGTGGGTGGCAAGATATATATTACGTCAAATAAAATCAATCTGCGATATTTGAGTTGATTTGATTTTGTTTGGTCACAAAACCACATGCCAAAAATGCCGATTTACAGTATACACCTACGTAGTATTTCTTTTAATCCCAGAACTTGTGTCTACCATTGTATATAATACTGATATTTATATTCATAATTCATTGTCCGAGTCCGTGCTTTACTGCCCAGCAGGGGCATCCCTGTGTTTATGCTTGGCTTTTTTATTACAGATCAGTGTTTAGATTGAATCTTTATAGCCTGGTCTGTAATTCTTTTATATTTTTTATTATGAAATACTCGGTGATAGAGATGACTAGCTCGTGAAAACTGCTCCTAACAATGAATTATTGCCCTCAGACTTCAGACTTTCCTCATGCCTTATTTACAATCCGCCCTAGTGTTCCAGTTATGAGGATATATGACATATATAACAGCTTCCTATGATCATTTTATTGAGTACGTGCACGTACGCGTGCATGTATGATCCTGAGGTAATGGACAACTGGTCCTGTGGGTCGAGAAGTCGGGGTGTGGTAACGGACAGGATTCTGGTCAATTCTCTCCGGATTCCGACTTCGGAAAAGACGAGAGAGGAAATACCATTTCATTTTTCGAATAGAAACATCGAAAGTAAACCGAATGCGAAACGAGAAGGAACATCGCTCTGATAATTCAAATTGTCTTTTTTTATTACAAAAATGTATTAAAGATAAAAAAAATAGTAAATGACAGGAAGTAAATATAGATATCAGGTGTGGGAAGGTAAGGTATAGATATCAGGTGTGGGGAAGTAAGGTATAGATATCAGGTGTGTGGAGGTAAGGTATAGATATCAGGTGTGGGAAGGTAAGGTATAGATATCAGGTGTGTGGAGGTAAGGTATAGATATCAGATGTGGGGAGGTAAGGTATAGATATCAGGTGTGGGGAAGTAAGGTATAGATATCAGGTGTGGGGAAGTAAGGTATAGATATCAGGTGTGGGGAGGTAAGGTATAGACATCAGGTGCGGGGAGGTAAGGTATAGATATCAGGTGTGGGGAGGTAAGGTATAGATATCAGGTGTGGGGAAGTAAGGTATAGATATCAGGTGTGGGGAGGTAAGGTATAGATATCAGGTGTGGAGAAGTAAAGTATGGATATCAGGTGTAGGGAAGTAAGGTATGATATCAGGTGTGGGGAGGTAAGGTATAGATATCAGGTGTGGGGAAGTAAGGTATATATATATCAGGTGTGTGGAGGTAAGGTATAGATATCAGGTGTGGGGAAGTAAAGTATGGATATCAGGTGTGGGGAAGTAAGGTATAGATATCAGGTGTGGGGAAGAAAGGTATAGATATCAGGTTTGTGGAAGTTGAGAATGGATATGACAGATATGGCGAGAGAAAGTATAATGTCATTGTCACGTAGTTAGACACAAAGTGTATATAAGAAAATGCGTAGTGTGTTTTTTCTGTCTAATTATTGTGCAATATTCGTAAAAATGTTTATTGTTATGGATGTAAAAATATATCAGCAATTGACTCTTTAACAATAAAGATCAATTTGAGGATATGAAAATGAAAATGTTTGGACCATTATAGCCATGGTTTGTGGTAGGACTATCAGTAGTGCTGTGACTACAAGATATTACCTGCATACCCTCATCAGCATTCTCTGATTACTTAAACCTTAGAGCATATCGTGCATGAGATCCTAAATTCTATTTGTCTTCCATGTAGAAAGATGATTATTTTTACCATAAAATGGCGTCATTATACTGATGTACATACCCTAGAAACACGACAATTGCCATCTCGAGCCGTTAAGTTTCAACGAGCTCAGAATAAAAGGACCCGAGTGACTGCTAGATAATGTACGATACTACACACATACCAATATAGAGATGTCGAGGTGGTTTAGTCAATGTTTTGTTAACGAAATCCCAAAAGTCTTAACGACAATAGATATAAACAGTGTTGGAAAACATTTACAAACCATGACGAAAGAATATGTTTTTAAGTGATAACAAAAATATGTAGTACTTGTAACCTTAACGTGCACTTTACTTCATAAACACTTCATTGTACAACTTCTCACTGCAAAGTCATTAAAGTACAGAAAGTATGGAGACAAATTATCAAACACGTCACTAACAGAACACAGGCTGTTGTTCAAACAGGAAAAGGCATCACTCACAGAACACAGGCTGTTGTTCAAACGGGAAAAGGCATCACTCACAGAAAACAGGCTGTTGTTCAAACGGGAAAAGGCATCACTCACAGAACACAGGCTGTAGTTCAAACGGGAAAAGGCATCACTCACAGAACACAGGCTGTAGTTCAAACGGGAAAAGGCATCACTCACAGAACACAGGCTGTTGTTCAAACGGGAAAAGGCATCACTCACAGAACACAGGCTGTTGTTCAAACGGCAAAAGGCGTCACTCACAGAACACAAGCTGTAGTTCAAACGACAAAAGGCGTCACTCACAGAACACAGGCTGTAGTTCAAACGACAAAAGGCGTCACTCACAGAACACAAGCTGTAGTTCAAACGACAACAGGCGTCACTCACAGAACACAGGCTGTAGTTCAAACAGCAAAATTCGTCACTCGCAAAACACAGACTGTAGTCCAAACGGGAAAAGGCATCACTCACAGAACACAAGCTGTAGTTCAAACGACAAAAGGCGTCACTCACAGAACACAGGCTGTAGTTCAAACAGCAAAATTCGTCACTCGCAAAACACAGACTGTAGTCCAAACGGGAAAAGGCATCACTCACAGAACACAGGCTGTAGTTCAAACGGGAAAAGGCACCACTCACATAACACAGGTTGTAGTTCAAACTATTGGTGACGTCACTCATTTACCACGAACTCTAGTTTAGACAGTAAGAGGCCTCACTCTCTGAATGCAGATAATTGTAAAGACACCAGGAAACGTCACTCATTAAACATGAACTCCAGTTCAAACGACTAGCGACGTCACTCTCCGGATATGAAATCCAGTTGAAATATTAATGGCGTCACTCAATGAACACGATCTGTATTTTAAAAGACAAACATTGTCACTCATCGAGGCTTAAGCAAAATAGGATGACTGTCCTGCGAGATGGCATTCATGAAGTCATGAATGTTCATGGATATTCAAGAATGCTGTTAGTTTAGGATTCATGAATATTCATGAAATATATATCATGAACTCTTTATGATATTTTTATGAATGATTAACACATTAATTAACGTTCATGATATTGTATAAGTGATGTGATAATGAACTATCCTTGAACATTGATGCCCAGCTGAAAATTTTCAAAATCCACCAAAGCAAACGAAATTTGTCTTCTTTAAACAGTTACAATGAATATACCTATTTCCAAAAAACCTGAACAAACTGTTGAAAATAACAAGTTTTTCTTTGTTTTTGTCAGCAACAAAATGATAAGATGTCATTGACAACTGACAGGTGATCAAAATAACAGGGCTAGTGAGAAACAACAACAAATTATTGGCCAACTAAAGACAGCGACAAACAAAGGCCAAACAAACCGACCGTGACACAGGTTTACACCAGAAATATACAGCTGTACAATATTTGAGCTATATAAAAAAAAAACCCAGCAAAATCAGACAAAAACAAACATGGACTAATAAACAAAGGATTTGTTCAGCAAAATGTTTGGGTTCAATGCAAAATTGATAACAAAAATTATGAAGTACCGTTAATATACAAAAAGTTAAAGCAAACAAAGGTATTGTTAGTGACCAAAGTCAGAGGCTAGCGACTAAAGAAACCGAATAGCGACAAAGGATAGCGGCTAACCACAATGGAAACTGGCTAGCGACAAAGGATAGCGGCTAACCACAATGGAAACCGGTTAGCGACAAAGGATAGCGGCTAAGCAAAATGGAAACCGGTTAGCGACAAAGGAAACCGGTTAGCGACAAATGAGAGCGGCTTAAGACAAAGGAAACCGGCTAACGACAATGGAAACCGGTTAACGACAAAAGATAGCGGCTAAAGACAATGGAAACCGGTTAGCGACAAAGGATAGCGGCTTACCACAATGGAAACCGGTTAGCGACACAAAGGATAGCGGCTTACGACAACGGAAACCGGTTAGCGACACAAAGGATAGCGGCTAACCACAATGGAAACCGGTTAGCGACAAAGGATAGCGGCTAAATACAATTGAAATCGGTTAGCGGCAAAGGGCGATCTCTAGTGACAGTGTTAAGTATATAAAAACATCTAATCAAAAGATGTACTTCTGTTTCATTCATCGAATGCCTATGGTTTTATTTTTGACCAAATGATACTCAAAACGTATTTTATAAAACTGGGAATATATTGGAAACAAATCCTCAAATATCGACTCTACTTTATTATGTTAACATAGCAGTGTTATTAGTCTTGACAATTAAAAAAAACTACAGAGAAATATAAATGATTATGTTTAGCGAAATTATGTCTAGCGTAGAAGAGTTTGTCGTGTCCTTGACTTTCAGTTCAAGTAGATACTACATGTTGTTCAGGTATATAAAGATGTAAAAATGAAATCTAAGGACAAAAGAGGATATCAGAAGAGCCATTAGGTACGTAGGTACGCACTGTATTGTAAAATATGTGCCACTTACCTGTAGAGGATGGTATCATATTATATGTATTGGAAGGAGGGGGGAGTAGGGGAAGAGGAGGGGGGACATGAATAATGAACAATGTTGATACAGAAAATTTATACTATATAAATGAGATGTGTCCGTAAACCCGTAATAAAACTACAGAGGCGGACAACAGATTTGCATTGCTCCGTGGTGATGATGAAGTGGATTACCTTTGATCGCCCAACACTGTACTCTGTCTACCCCGAGTATTGAGTATTAACACAAATTTAACGTTAAAAACCGTATTTTCCTTCCAGATTTAACGCAAAAATCATTGGCACTTTAATGTTATTTTTCAGATCGAAATGAGAAAGATAATGCGTAAATCATACATAGAAATATATGATATTGCTACGGTGGACTGCAGCGCAATGGTATAACATTTATATTTCCAATCCGATAACTCCAGTGTCAGAATCTATCCATCAAAATCCATGTTTAATGTTGATTTCCAGAAGAATTTATTATACTGGGGGAGTTTTATGTGTGCTTTGATCCCATGCTTCTCAATATTCCGAGGGATTAAATATGACTATCATAAAATACGCAGCTATTGAATGTTGTATGATGATTACACATTAATGCGATGTAATAACCTTCTCGCCGCTAAAAAGTGCGAACACCATTGTTATCATGTAAATTTACCTCGCCGCTATATAATACTGATGTTATGCATTTTTCTCCTGCTGTATACTGGCGTGGTGGGGTAAGGTAAGTACTCCTCAGAGTGTATTGCCGAGGTAGAGCCTCATTGCCACCTCGCGTGGAATCCCGAATCGGTACGACCATAATGGGTGTTACTAAGTTATACATAATGGTCAATATTGTAATATAAAACTCGCCATGACTCCGGACAGTATGGACATCGTGATATCGAAAACGAGAACCATTTGGTAATTAAGTGTCCATTTTATGCAGATATTCGCTCGAAATTTATGAAGCCATGCTATATTAATTGTCCGAGCATGTTTAGATTCATGCAACTTATGAACGTTGAAGATACTAAAGAGTCAAGCATTCCTGGTTAAAACATAACTGTAGTGTCTAAGGGAAGAAAGGATAGGATTGGGTAGGGTACGTTATATTTATTGTGACAAAGAAATGAATGTGACAATGCTAATTATAAATGCGGTGTGTGTGTACAGTATGATAAATTGTATATAATGTATAATTGGGTTTATAATGTTTGGTGATAAGTTGTGAAAACTTTAGCAAATATAGCTACTGAAACATCCCTCGCTGTCACAGCTATACCACGTGATATCACTTTCATTACATTTATTAATATATAACTCTAGCAAAAATACCAATGTGGCCTTACTGTTTAAAAGCGCGCACCAGTTATTTAAAAATATTTATCTGTTTACCATATTTTCTGACACACCAAATACCTACTGTATGCATCGGTTCACTAGAAATGTCTGGTAAGTTAAATGTATTTTTGAACTGTTTTCTGGTTTTTTCCCTACAATATCCCAATTAATCTACCCGGTAAAATTTGATGCCTAAAACTTCATTCTGTCTTTAAGTTGTTTTTTTCCTCATTATTAGCATTTCACCCAGACATTAAAAAATCCAGCAGGAGAACGGACTTGCGTCGAGTATAATGTAACACTCTATTTTGTTAACTGTTATGTGTATGTTTGTATCTATATTGCCAATAAATTATCATAATTAAAATTATTAGAATTGTGCAATAGATTTTACAATTTAGATTTAATAGTGAAAAGAAATTACAAACCAGGGACAAGGTCCTTACTCTTCCACCATACTAGCATTGAAGGTTGAATAGATTTAATTTTATCAGTCCGGAATTTACAAATCAGTTTTCTAATATCCTATGACACATACCTATATATTTGTATGTATTTACATGTGCAGCTTACAATAATTTATAAAAGAACATGTACCTTTTTCCTTTCATCAACTATTCACTGAATGGTGTACAATTGAATCTGTCTGATATCAGACGTTAGACTAAACAAGACTCCAACACCAATTCCTAGTTGATGAAAAATTCCAAGGCTTCAGTGATGTGTTGATATTGAAGTTACACAAAAATATGGCATAGACAATACTATATTTTTCTATATAAACTCACTTAAGTGACTCGCACTTAAGTTACAGGTGCACGAAAGTTCCTCGAACATGCATTCTGCAGGTATTTTCAAAGTAAACCTCAGGTAATATATATATATGTAACAGGGACTTTGTAATATAGATATATGTTAAACCTATCTTCAGTTAAGTTTTATTTAAATTTTGAATAATATACGGGGAGTGTCATTATCTTGCATATATTTTATCTATCTGTTATAATTTCATATTGAGTGGTGTTTTTAATACGTTCTTTTTCACTGAAGAAGAAATAAAAGTAACGTTAATGTGCAATTCAGTATGTAATATCATGTATGTGTGATATCATTGAATAAATATTGTATAAAGAGTTGTTCTAAAGTGACGTCATTTTTATGTTTTGAATATTTTTAGCCGATAAAACTGTTTTATTTTCAGCAAAGCAAGACTATTGCAATGTACTTTAAAATAGAATTTGACATATTGTGTCCAAGTCATATTCCTATGAAATACATAACAAGCTAGTGTAATATTGGGTTGGTTTCAAACGAGACTATGGCACGTCTAACGGTGTGTGGGAGATTCCATGTTTCCTGAAGAAAGGACGATTTTAAAACAACGCTGAAAATGAGAGCTTTGTTATATATTACGATTATTTTACTAATTAGTTGGGAACTTTTGAAATAATGTTTTAGTAATGATTGAATTCCCTTAGCAAACTGCTATAGCAATCATTCTTATAAAAATACCAACAGCAACATTAGTGTGCAGCGAAATCCTGTATAAAAATATAGAAAAGAGATAGAACTACACATTTTGTTAACGGCAGAATGTCATATGTTGATGTATTACTAAACACCAGCGTTGTTAAATGACGAAAATGGCTTTAGAATGACACTTTTATAAAAATGAACTTCTTGTACAATTACGGAGGTGCTATAACAATCAACAGCTGCCACAATTAATCAGAGTATTGTCAGCTTCAATACCAATTTTACTCAGATATTACAAATAAAATTTTTCTGTACTTTTCCTAAATAATGACCATTTTCTAATGAAATATGAATATTTTTATTTGTATCTGATCTGATCATGAGACTAATTATACTAAACACACACATACATATTATAATCATTTGAATATTTATCGGAATATTATCCATATGAAATTCTGGTGCGTTAACGAAGCTTGGAGCTAATTGTACTGGAGATTATAGAACAGATCTAGAGATAATTATCTCCGAGCTAAAACGTTCTGATTTTGAAAAATGTGCAATTTTGCATCCTTAGGTTATGAAAAGTAGAACAGAACAGAACAAACTGGTTTTAATACATGCTGTTAGTAAACAAGAACAAGCCATTGTTCAAATCAAATACCGCAGGACACAAATTTCAGATGATTTAACTCGATACGGTTCATTGCATCACGTGATCACATGCAAAATGTATATTAAAAAGTATGGCCCTTCTTTGAAAAGTGATCTTGCGCAACCATGTCTCTGACAGAGAAATTTCGGGTTAAGTATGGATGTATGTTTGAAGACACGCCATCTATCGGGATGAGATTTAAAAAACGTGTGTTATAAGTAGCGTCTAAACGACGACAATTTAATGTGAGCCAAACGCTGGATTAAATCACGTGTTTAATGTTAGGGTCGCATTCGTCTGCCGATGACGTCAGAGAAAATGGTCATTACCGAAAGATAATTGTTCAGTTATGCAAATATAACCAAGTTTAATTATAAGTCTAAACTTTTTCTTGAATTTTATTAAGAGAAATTCGCGGACATTATAATTACTGTGGATATATACAGTTTCCTTACATGTTTTAAATACATATAGAGACTTGGGTGTAAAAAGTATCATGTATACTTACATGGGCGACGTATTGTAATACAAAGGTATAGATTAGCCGACCAAGATTTAGTGTGGTGACCCAATGTAGAACAACCGCCACTTATAATATTGAACAAATAAACCTATCATCTTCACTAAGGTTTTATATCGTCAGTCAATGGTCCATGGGAACTGGGGATTTATCTTCACGTGGATTGTTGACACTGGGAACTGGGGATTATCGTGACGTAGAATATTGTCGACACCAGGAACATGGGGATTATCGTGACGTAGAATATTGTCAACACTAGGAACTGGGGGATTATCGTGACGTAGATTATTGTCGACACTAGGAACATGGGGATTATCGTGACGTAGATTATTGTCGACACTGGGAACTGGGGGATTATCGTGACGTAGATTATTGCCGACACTAGGAACTGGGGGATTATCGTGACGTAGATTATTGTCGACACTGGGAACTGGGGGATTATCGTGACGTAGATTATTGTCGACACTAGGAACTGGGGGATTATCGTGACGTAGATTATTGTCGACACCAGGAACTGGGGGATTATCGTGACGTAGAATATTGTCGACACTGGGAACTGGGGGATTATCGTGACGTAGATTATTGTCGACACTAGGAACTGGGGGATTATCGTGACGTAGATTATTGTCGACACTGGGAACTGGGGGATTATCGTGACGTAGATTATTGTCGACACTAGGAACTGGGGGATTATCGTGACGTAGATTATTGTCGACACTAGGAACTGGGGGATTATCGTGACGTAGATTATTATCGACACTGGGAACTGGGGGATTATCGTGACGTAGATTATTGTCGACACCAGGAACTGGGGGATTATCGTGACGTAGATTATTGTCGACACTAGGAACTGGGGGATTATCGTGACGTAGATTATTATCGACACTGGGAACTAGGGGATTATCGTGACGTAGATTATTGTCGACACCAGGAACTGGGGGATTATCGTGAGGTAGATTATTGTCGACACAAGGAACTGTGGGATTATCGTGATGTAGAATATTGTCGACACTAGGAACTGGGGAATTATTGTGACGTAGATTATTGTCGACACTAGGAACTGGGGGATTATCGTGACGTAGATTATTGTCGACACCAGGAACTGGGGGATTATCGTGACGTAGATTATTGTCGACACTAGGAACTGGGGGATTATCGTGACGGAGATTATTGTCGACACTAGAAACTGGGGGATTATCGTGATGTAAATTATTGTCGACACTAGGAATTGTCGAGACCTGGATATTAATAAAATTTGGAAACACGAGTACCAAAGAAACATTGGGGTCCCGGATGACTGTAAAGTGATGATTATGATGTCTTTCATGTTTCGTTAACTGTTACTACTGAACAGAGAACGAACGATGTAGAAATATTAAACGATGTCTTTTATCGTGGAACATTGTCAAACGAACACTAAAGACAGACTTGAAGAGTTGTCATCAGATCACGTGATTCCTCGTTAACAATATCGTCTGACCACGTTGTGTCCCGTTGATATCACCACACCAACAGAGCACGTAATTCCCACTAATGCTGGTACCGGGCCGCGTGAATTCCCGCTATCGATTTCAGACCTTCTGAATTCCCGCTCATGATATTGTCAAGTCATGTGATCTCACGTTAACAATATCATCAGACCACGTGATTCCTGCGATTCCAACGATATCAGTCTATGTGACACTCACAATGGAAAACTATATAAAAAAATTACATTTATCAGATAATATATGGATGCTTTACGTTGTGTTCCACCATTTGATGCTGTTATATGGTAAGAATAACTTACAAAATGTTTTATATACCAAATAAGGGAAAACCATAAATGTACACATGGTTTATCTAAAGGAAATTTGAGTTTGAATAGGAAATTCCATTGCTGCTTTGGTTGGTCAAAACGACGAAGTTACATAATCACTGGAAAATTCCTATATGGTAAACACTGTAACAAATACCTTGTATTATTTCATCTATAATGTTCTATTAACAAACCAGGTCCGGTTGTTCAAAGGCTGGGTACAGATAAGCAGTGTTTGATGAAAGTTTTCAAGCATGAATTAGACAAAATAGAGAGGATTCTTTATCCTTTCACAGCAGTAGATAAGACAAATGAGAATGATATACTTTGAGTGTTTTTTTAGTGGCAACCATTTGAATTTTCATTAACTGCTAGTTTTTATATTTGAGCAATCTAGACCACATTATCATCCCTCTATATCATTACGTAATATTATACAAATTAAAATGAAGCAAGACTGCTTCTACCATATAAGGCGGGTGTTATTCAACCAGTCTAATCCACACCTGGCTTCAATTTCCATTTCTGTTATGAGGACCGATTTACAGTGCCACATTTCACTCACACACACAAAAAACAAAAAAAAAAAAAAACCACACTGACAACACTGTTGTATAAATACCAAAAATTACAGACTCCAGCGGTAGTAACAGTGTATGACTGACGTGTGAACTGTGAATGAATGGTCAATTTGGCGGGAAAAGCACCTCGTGTACCCATGGAAATAAAAACACGCAGTAGGTAGTATTGTTTTGGGGTTGTTTTTTTTTTCAATAATCTTTGAAGACAATATTCATGTTATTAATTGTTAGGAGTTGTAATACAAACCATGTACATTATAATATGTCCACATTTTTCTGATATCAATTTTCGGCATTTCGCTACCTTAAATGTCATATCATTAGGCCGGGAAAATACCCACGGATACAGAACGGATAAGTTTAATATATAGTTGTTTTATTCAGGTAGAAACTGGTCATACAAACTCCTGGTTGTTGTATACATAGCATGACAAAGAAGAAATTAAATTGTTAAAAGATAGATTTCATTTTGTCGTGTTTTTATAGATATAACTTAATGTTGTTTCGCTGTAACACATCTTTCACTGTATTCAATGGACTGATGTCCTAGACGCCATCTTGATGTTCCACGAGACGACACGAAATTATCAATAAATACATTATTAATCTTAAAATTATGTTATACAGATATAAAAAGATATGTTTCCGAAAGTTATTTACTCAATCACGGAATATGCATCCCGATCTAATTCCTGGAGTGGAATTGAGTATATCAAATAACAATGAGTTTGCAAAAATACTATTGTTGAAATGATATCTCCATTTCTTGGTATACGCCATCATGTAAAACATTCCTGGACATTTGGAATTTTAATAATTGGAAAGCAATGTAGTTTTAAAATGCATTTCCTTACAATTTCCCGGACCAGTTCCAACAGAACTTCTCGTCCCATATACCTTCCCGCACTCGTTCCCGCATCATTCCCCACATCACTTTCACCATCACTTCCTGATCCAAAGTTTACACCTTCAAGTTTTGTAAGAACCTTCTGATAACTCAAGCTGGGAATGAAAATGAAACAAATCTGGTACAAGGGTCTGGTATTCAGGATGTTTTAAATAACTTTGCCAAATCTAAAAATAATTGAACGAAGGTGTTTGAAATGAAGCTCCCTGAACTGCAGAAGTCTTTGAAACATAGAAAGGATTACAAACGTTGTTTTAGTGTACAGCGTTGGTGTTATATCCAGAAAGAAACTCTGGTCCAAAGAGAATCTCTCAGTTAATAGTTTCTGTAATATGCGATACTGGGCGGATCTCGGCACTGAACACGGAAAGATTCATGTAAATATAAACTTATTTTATAACAATTGGGAAACAAGTTATTTCAGCTAATACTAATTACTCTTGTTGGTCTGGATGGAAGCGCGCGACGGGTCTCATTGTAGGAGGGAAACAGAGTACCCGTTTAAAAAACCCTTGGTCGGGCAGATGACCCCGCCTTTTTTTCACGGAATCGAATCCCGGACGGCAAGGTGAAAGGTCAATGCGTTACGTAGGCAATGATCCCGACAAAGCTTATCAACCACTTTCAGTATTTCTAGAGTATCCAGAGTGCCCAGTATCATAAACAGAACCAGACAACGAATACTTTGTTATCTTAGAGGTACATACTTCATTACAATACAAAGTTGACGTTTTTATTTTAATGTTAAAACTTTTTTGATAACTTACCGGAAACATTATTCCAGATTCTACGTCATTAAACTATTTTGGATTCTCGGTCAATTATATTGGCTATGACACCTATTGACTGTTGGACGTCGGTAAACATACAGTATATATTAACATAATGGTGACACTTTGTTATCTTTTTAACAAACGTCTCGTACATGCACGTGCTTAGCATGGATTTCCACACATGCACGTGCGATCTAACAGCAGTAATTGCTGGTATGTTCCAACCCCACAAGGTCAAACACTTTATCTTCAGGAGTGACAGTGATGGCGGGGGTGGGGTGGTGTTTGAGTTATCCAGACAACTATTAGCCAATACCACCAATAAATCTCAGACATTTTCTATATGGTACGTGTACAGTTTTATTGTATAATGTAGACATTCGCACCTATCTTAAATACCTGAATAAAGATTTTGGGGTTTATTGGTCCTTTTAGACTTTCTGCTACAGAGTTCATCCCATGTCAATGATTACTTCAAGTTCTTCCGCTTATTCTGAAGATGTTATCATCGGACCGCAAGAAAAACAAACACTTGTAAAAAGATAAAAATGTACAAGCTTTTGAGGAACAAAGAGTAAGCTTATATCAATAGCTTGGTTTGACCGACAATCAGAGCAAATTAGGGACTAACAGGGAAACCATGATCTGTTATAAATATTCAAACAATACGATATAAAATTTACTGACACTGAGTCAGAGGCACGTACGAACGTTTCAACAAATCGTTTGGCGAAGCATGTCAATCTATCTGTGTAGAATCTGCGTACCATATATCATTACCACTATATCAGAATGTTTTCATTTTTCACTTTCACATTCCGGCTAGAAATGTAACAAAAATAATATAGTCGAGAAATCAGCAGCTGTTAAAACAAATATTTCGTTTGTAACTGACAGCCTCCATTTTTGTTTTCTTATAAATCAAAGAGATTAGAACAGGGAGGTTTGTAACAGCCGGAGCGGTCAGGTGCCAAAATTCCGTCAAATCTAACTAGATGTGCGAAATATTTCTATGTAATTTGTGGTAATTCTGACGCTGTGCTTGTCAACAATTTTCATTATAGATGACATATCTCTATTTTGAGCTGATAATCACATATTTCCCGATTCTGAGCTTTGATTAACTAGCTGATAAAATAAGCACTGCATTTCCTCCCCCGAATTTTCGGTATGATATCTGTAAACGCCAACACGGATAATCCGACCCGGCCTCCCCGGAGGAGATGTAAGGGACATTTATGATTTGGATATGAACTATATTCAGTTGTGCTGACGGAAGTTATTCTATAGTAAATATACAGCTATGTCTGTTCTTACAGTACCGTATAGATTAAAGATTATTTATTTGAGTGACTGCCAAATTTACATAAATGTGAAATGCCGCCAGAAGAGTTCCACAGCACGTGCAGATGTATATATGTACATAAATACGGACTACATAGCTCACAACTGCTCTGTGTGTAGACTTTTTATCGTTAGTGATGTGGGATAAACCTTTGTAAAAATCACGTGTTCCGATGGTCCTTGTCTGCTGTTCGGACTACCTCGTACATATCTGCCTATATAATTATACGGTTTAGTGATTGGTTATAAATTTCAATGAAACTTTTCGGTCCCATCAGTTATTTGTGGTCAGTACGATCGCTATACTAAGTTGATATTTAATGATCCCTGTGGCCTTACTGTACCACAATCAATACTGTGTATAAGATCATGGGAGGGGGTGAAGGAAGACTGATTTGTGACCCTCTCCTCCACATAACTAGTCTGCTGTAGCTAAGCATACTTGTCGACACGTCCCATCCAAACATATATCTAATTGCTATCCCTGATCTATCCCAGTTCTCGAACAATAAAATATGGAAATGAAGCAGGTTGGCATTGTCGGCTAACACTCGTCAATATGGCCGCTAACTTAATACGCCTAGTAGTCTTAGTCAGGCAATTATGTGTAAGAAATGTTAAATTGTACAAACCCGTTTTACTGTGATTATTTCACGGTTAGGAACGTCGGTCTAGCATTGTGTTGTTGTTTTGTTGAGTCAGTGTAAGTGATGATGATGGAAAAAGCAAATCTTACGTTTGAATGTTTGAAATACTTCCAAATTGGGATCTCTAGTTAATTAATAAACGCTAAGCCATATTTCACATCCAAACACAGCTCTAAAAAAAATTCGGATTACTTTCGTCTGGAACATACAATGATGGGAAATCGCCATCCCGGAAATGGTATCATAGTCACGTACAATTAGACATACGAGTTTTTTTCGGCGGAGTTTAACGTCCTCCCAACAGCCACGGTCATATGGGGTCAGGTGTAGAAAATAAATAACAAAAAGAAAGAAAAGAAAAGTAAGTATCAAGTGTTGCAATATGGGACAGCAGTCTATTTTGGTCTTTTCAGTGTCCATTTAGTATAGGACACGGACGAACAAAACGATGCTATAGGGGGTCACTTTAAAGTGCCTCTTGGCATACAATATCCCTGGACTCTCCGATGTTAACTGGCCAGAAAACATCGGGGAAACCTCATGTCCCTTAAGTAGAATATATGGGTGAAACTCACAACTTTTACTTTACGGAAGTACAATGGAATACAGAATACACCTGACACGACTTTACAGCGCATTTCCCATATTTCCTTAACAGAGAAACCGAATTCGATCTGTAGAGGGCGCCCCACAGTTAGTCGCCTCCGAATGACATGCAATGAGATACGTCACATGCATTATTTAACCGTCTCCTAAAAGATTCAAACCAGTCTTCACGGACAACAACGATGTTAAAGCTTACTATTCATAAAACATGCCTTTCTGGAAAAGGTATTACAAAGACAATTGGTAAAGTAAAGCCAAAGAATGGCTAAAAATCCAGTTTCCAAAATTATTAACAAATTTACAAAACAATTTTGGACTGGTTTTTTCATCGTTGTTACAATTTTCTTTTTACACGCCTTTTGTTGTATCACCATCTGTCAGTATTGTGATATTTTGTTTGCTTGCCTACACTCCAGTAAAACTGAAATGAAGGGCTATTGACATCGCCATTACAGCGTCATCAGTCCGAAATATCATAACGTGAAGCATAAGACCGTAACCGGTCACACCAAGTGCGGTTAGCGCCAGTTTTACAGAAACGCGCACTGACATCATCTTTCAATGCAAATCTCAATGCATCACGATGCCATCTCGCCGTAAAAACTGATTTAGAAACGGTTTACCTCCGAGCGTATGTGCATCATTATCCGACCTCACATACCATGTAAAATATACCTGGATCAATACTTTATACAGTAAAGGAGCTTTAAGATATTTCAATAAAGTTTTAAAGGTCAGCTGGTGTGAACTTGTTAGGCTCACACCGTTAACTCTCAATGTGTGGTACATTCGACTAAATTATTCAGGTCACATCACGCCGTCTGAAGTTGCACATCTCATATGTAATGATAACATAATAGTCTTGAAAACCAATTTTGCCAAAAACAAAATGGCGTTTCTCCTTTCACCTTAGAGATCAAAGAGCCTCTATACCAGTCTTCTGAAGCTTGCTTTAATCACAAAATAATCATTAAATGTAAACAAACCCAAGGAATGCTAGTTTTCATGACAACCAAGAAATTTATTACGGTTTGTTGTTTTTCTGCAACCGTCCATGTTGCCACCTGCCTTCATTCGTATTTATAGCCAATGTTAAAACAAATCTTTGCTCTGAGGGGGAGCTGTAGAATAGAGATGAGGTGCTTGTAAGGCAGGATGCTATTGGTGGGGACATGTGTAGTCATAAGGAGAATGGGGTAGGGGTTTCTTGTTTTCACCTGTATAAGTCATCACCGGGTCACTGACGTAGAGGATTTAATTGAAATTTACATCAACTATGTTAAAGTTTACGACATTCTTACATAAATATTGCAACATAAACTGTACAATATCTCGGCTCGCTATTACATATACACGGTCCGGGAAACAAGTCAGATACTGGTAAATTACAAAATACCGTCTCCTCGTCGACTCTAAGATGAAATAATGGACAAGTTACATGTATAAAGTTATCCAGGACTGATATTAAATCCATGGATATATTTTACAGGTATTATAAAGCTGAGCTTGTCTTCGCCGTGTGGGATCTGTTAGGGAGGCATGAGGATAGGGTCAGAATGACAGATTACGTTAGAACGATTGCATTGGCTCTATACAATGGTACTGCATAGTCAAGAAGATAATTTCGACTATTTAACATTGACACTATCTAAAAGGTCACCGGTGATATATAGATGGCTTTGAAAGTCGATACCCGTCCTGAGAAATAAGCTTTACACAAACTACAAATACCCGTCTAATTCTCCCTGCCTTCGTCGTGGGCTATCCACCTATCTATTACACGGATTTACACACAATATAATTATTACACTTGATCCTGACCAACTTCTCAATCCTTTTTGTAATGGACAGAAGTATTTATAATTTGATATGAACGATTATAATGTTTTGTACCCATTAATTAGGTATAAGTGCCGGAGCCCCGTGACATTCTATCCTTCGTCTGTCTAGAATTCGCCTCTAACAAACTAGTTATGGATAAATTACACAAAACTATCTCAGGGGGTCATCTGTTATTAAACAAGCACGGTGAGAACCAAGTCGTGCTCATATTTAATGTAAAAAAAAACCTATTTCATCAGAGGTGTTGGTTTTGTTGTGTTGTTTATAAGACAATAATATCCCTATACTGTAATGTGTCTGGATCTTTTTACGAATATCGTGTTTTAGGAGAACAGTTGGTTGTTATGAAGATGTAGCGACATTGTCTTCGCACCCTGTAGTTTCATTAACTGTGAAGTAGTTAAACATGTATAATTAAGGTAAATAAATCCCGTGTCTGATCGTTCTTGTCAAATTCTTGCTGAAGAATTACTCGGCCATTACTTTAAGGGTCAAATCATAGTGTTTGATCATGGTAAATGTATTTTTCAATTCCAGGACCTAATGTTCAATAAGTTACTAAAATATTGCTAAGCAGCTCTTTATCAGCAAGTATTAACATTGCTTAGGGTTTCATATTATGACTAAAATTTGGCGTCGACAAATATAGCATATGTGATGTTCAAATCTTATACTTGTACGACGGTAAAAGTCTGTGACGTCATAGCTCAGGACAAGTTTGTACAGAGAAAGAATTTAAAACAGTCTGCTGTTTATTTTGTGACCTTTTCTCAATACTTGTGATCTTAAAATCTTGCTGAACCAACGACATTGTTGTAACGTGTACTGGATATCTATAAGAATGCATGCGCGTCGCACGTTCTTTTCCACACTATGATCGTTTGTTTAATTTATCTCTGAGTTGCTGATAGATGGTGTGTCGCCATTTTACTGACGCTGAACGCCAATTAACTCCACTAATAATGAATGAATGTAATGTTTCATTGAAGCTACTCACACTTCATTCGTTTCATATGCTAAATTAGACAAAAGTTCGATAATTTGCAAAAGAAAATAGTACAATACATCCACCACGAGGCTTGCAGAGCCTGGAATTAGCTATTCAATAATGTATCTTAATTAACGTTGACAACGAGCAAGAATCACCGACATCTTTAACATCACATTTTGGTTTGTTAAATTGAAATTTTAGAAGAAATAACAAATTCTACTAAACTTGGAAATCAGCCGCTTTTGCATTTAACAATAACTCATAGTGTTTTAGATAACCCCTTTTTTAAATCTCCAACCCTTAACTATATATGTTACGCTAACTATTAGTCTGAAACAATGAAGAAAAGGAAATTAGTTACTAATCAACTAGGATTCAATAATTTTGAAATAAAGGAGGCACGTGCACTCGGAGATATAGAGTGTAAACTTCTGATTAGTACATGTAGATATGTTTTATATTCCCTGTATCGACCGTCATTTAATCTCACCGCCACCTTACGTCATTCTTAATGATACAGACAAGTTGTGCATGTAAGCATTCTGGACTATCACATTCGACACATTTATCGAACTTTTCATACCAGTATGTGTACATATAAATCGATTTAGAAATTAATCCAGAACGACTCCTTAAGGAATAGCAGAAAATAAATAGTCAAAGAATACAAAGTGTGAGACTTATAAAAAACAGACTTAATATTTCAGCTCGAGTTAACTGAACTTGTGCCGCTGTTTGAATTATGTTCATTTATTTCAACATGTCTCAGGTTTATGAAACCTGCTTCACCATTGATTCTTACTAATCTACCGCGTACTTGTTTTCTAATGATGATATTGTGTATGTGAATTCACGTCTCTCACATTTGTGCCAGATTTATAGAAAATGTTTTTTGGAATGTAGATTTGTATAAATAATCAATCTGTTTATAGCATAGTCTTCTAAGTAAGTAAAAAAAGCTTGTATTTCTTCCATTCGAGTACTCTTCTTCCAAAAGCCACATAAACACGAGCTTCAGCAACTGGTTTAGTAATTTCTGGAAAATAATAACATATATAATAACCAAGCGTTTTTGTGACGTGTTATTTCGAAGTTGAACTGACCTGTTCTGCATCTACGTGTATTGACCAGTTATTTCGAAGTTGAACTGACCTGCTCTGTATCCACGTGTATTGACCAGTTATTTCGAAGTTGAACTGACCTATTCTGTATCCACGTGTATTGACCAGTTATTTCGAAGTTGAACCGACCTGTTCTGTGTCCACGTGTATTGACTCGTTATTTCGAAGTTGAACCGACCTGTTCTGTGTCCACGTGTATTGACGTGTTATTTCGAAGTTGTACTGACCTGTTCTGTATCCACGTGTATTAAGCCGTTATTTCGAAGTTAAACTGACCTGTTCTGGATCCACGTATATTAATCTTTTATTTCGAAGCTGAACTGATCTGTTCTGTTTCCACGTGTATTGATGTGTTATTTCGAAGATTAACTGACCCGATCTGTATCCACATGTATTGACCCGTTATTTCGAAGTTGAACTGACTCGTTCTTTATCCACTTGTATTGATGAGTTATTACGAAGTTGAACTGACCTGATTTGTATCCACATGTATTGACCCGTTATTACGAAGTTGAACTGACCTGTTCTGTATCCACGTGTATTGACCCGTTATTTCGAAGTTGAACTGACCTGTTCTGTATCCACGTGTATTGACCTATTATTTCGAAGTTGAACTGACCTGTTCTGTATCCACGTGTATTGACCTATTTTTTCGAAGTTGAACTGACCTATTCTGTATCCACATGTATTGACCCGTTATTTCGAAGTTGAACTGACCCGTTCTTTATCCACTTGTATTGATGAGTTATTACGAAGTTGAACTGACCTGATTTGTATCCACATGTATTGACCCGTTATTACGAAGTTGAACTGACCTGTTCTGTATCCACGTGTATTGACCCGTTATTTCGAAGTTGAACTGACCCGTTCTTTATCCACTTGTATTGATGAGCTATTTCGAAGTTGAACTGACCTGATCTGTTTCCACGTGTATTGACCTATTATTTCGAAGTTGAACTGACCCGTTCTGTATCCACGTGTATTGACCTATTTTTTCGAAGTTGAACTGACCTGTTCTGTATCCACGTGTATTGACCTATTATTTCGAAGTTGAACTGACCTGATCTGTTTCCACGTGTATTGACCCGTTATTTCGAAGTTGAACTGACCTGTTCTGTATCCACGTGTATTGACCTATTATTTCGAAGTTGAACTGACCTGTTCTGTATCCACGTGTATTGACCCGTTATTTCGAAGTTGAACTGACCCGTTCTTTATCCACTTGTATTGATGAGTTATCACGAAGTTGAACTGACCTGATCTGTATCCACGTGTATTTACCCGTTATTTCGAAGTTGAACTGACCTGATCTGTTTCCACGTGTATTGACCCGTTATTTCGAAGTTGAACTGACTCGTTCTTTATCCACTTGTATTGATGAGTTATTACGAAGTTGAACTGACCTGATTTGTATCCACATGTATTGACCCGTTATTACGAAGTTGAACTGACCTGTTCTGTATCCACGTGTATTGACCCGTTATTTCGAAGTTGAACTGACCTGTTCTGTATCCACGTGTATTGACCTATTATTTCGAAGTTGAACTGACCCGTTCTGTATCCACGTGTATTGACCTATTATTTCGAAGTTGAACTGACCTGTTCTGTATCCACGTGTATTGACCTATTATTTCGAAGTTGAACTGACCTGTTCTGTATCCTATTATTTCGAAGTTGAACTCCACCACGTGTATTGACCCGTTATTTCGAAGTTGAACTGACCTGTTCTGTATCCACGTGTATTGACCTATTATTTCGAAGTTGAACTGACCTGTTCTGTATCCACGTGTATTGACCCGTTATTTCGAAGTTGAACTGACCCGTTCTTTATCCACTTGTATTGATGAGCTATTTCGGAGTTGAACTGACCTGATCTGTTTTCACGTGTATTGACCCGTTATTTCGAAGCTGAACTGACCCGTTCTGTATCCACGTGTATTGACCTATTATTTCGAAGTTGAACTGACCTGTTCTGTATCCACGTGTATTGACTTATTATTTCGAAGTTGAACTGACCTGATTTGTTTCCACGTGTATTGACCCGTTATTTCGAAGTTGAACTGACCCGTTCTGTATCCACGTGTATTGACCTATTTTTTCGAAGTTGAACTGACCTGTTCTGTATCCACGTGTATTGACCTATTATTTCGAAGTTGAACTGACCTGATCTGTTTCCACGTGTATTGACCCGTTATTTCGAAGTTGAACTGACCTGTTCTGTATCCACGTGTATTGACCTATTATTTCGAAGTTGAACTGACCTGTTCTGTATCCACGTGTATTGACCCGTTATTTCGAAGTTGAACTGACCCGTTCTTTATCCACTTGTATTGATGAGTTATTACGAAGTTGAACTGACCTGATCTGTATCCACGTGTATTGACCTATTATTTCGAAGTTGAACCGACCTGTTCTGTATCCACGTGTATTGACCTATTATTTCGAAGTTGAACCGACCTGTTCTGTATCCACGTGTATTGACCTATTATTTCGAAGTTGAACTGACCTGCTCTGTATCCACGTGTATTGACCTATTATTTCGAAGTTGAACCGACCTGTTCTGTGTCCACGTGTATTGACTCGTTATTTCGAAGTTGAACCGACCTGTTCTGTGTCCACGTGTATTGACGTGTTATTTCGAAGTTGTACTGACCTGTTCTGTATCCACGTGTATTAAGCCGTTATTTCGAAGTTAAACTGACCTGTTCTGGATCCACGTGTATTGACCTATTATTTCGAAGTTGAACTGACCTGTTCTGTATCCACGTGTATTGACCCGTTATTGCGAAGTTGAACTGACCTGATCTGTATCCACATGTATCGACCCGTTATTGCGAAGTTGAACTGACCTGTTCTGTATCCACGTGTATTGACCTATTATTTCGAAGTTGTACTGACCTGTTCTGTATCCACGTGTATTGACCTATTATTTCGAAGTTGTACTGACCTGTTCTGTATCCACGTGTATTGACCCGTTATTTCGAAGTTGAACTGACCTGTTCTGTATCCACGTGTATTGACCTATTATTTCGAAGTTTAACTGAACTGTTCTGTATCCAGTTATATATTGTTTACGTTATTAGTTTTTAGGCGTAATCATACAAAATGTGTGATGTTTAATGGATTCTACTAATTGATAAGGAAAGTTGATGATATTAGAAATTAATGAAAATACAGTTACAATTTATAATTAACTATAAAGAAATTAGGTTGTTATCTTCAAAGAAAAAGGGTAAATATCTAAATAAAGCTCAAATTATTATAAAAACAATATTAAGTTTTTAAAAAAAATTTGTGAGTGAGTGAAAGTCAAATTTAATCCTATCAGCCAATCAAAAGCTGTCAATGTGTTACGCCACATATTTTATAGGATGTATGTTTATACCTTGGGAGTTGAATAGCACGAACTTATTGTTACAGCTCTGAGTGACGTTGTAGTGCTCAGCGTTCCGCTCATACAACATTTGAAAGTAACTTCCCTACAGAGCTACATAAAGTTTTACACTGTGTTCCTGACCTATACAAAGTTGTGCTATATCTTACTGACCTAGAGAGACTGACCTATATACAGTTGTATAATGACCTACAGAGATACGTACAGTAAAACACTGTCCTCATGACCTACACCAACTGTACACTGTCCTACAGAGCTACATAAAGTTGTACACTGTCCTACAGAACTACGTCAGTTGTACACTGTCCTACAGTGCTACAAAAAGTTATTCAATGTCCTACAGAGCTACATAAAGTTGTACACTTTCCTAAAGAACTACATTAAGTTGTACACTGTCCTACAGAGCTACATAAAGTTGTACACTGTCCTACAGAGCTACATAAAGTTGTACAATGACCTACAGAGCTATGTACAGTTGTACACTGTCCTACAGAGCTACATACATTTGTACACTGTCCTACAGAGTTACATAAAGTGGTACACTGACCTACAGAGCTACATAAAGTTGTAGACTGTCCTACACAGTTACATAAATTCGTACACTGTCCTACAGAGCTATGTACAGATATGCACTGTCCTACATAGTTACATGAAGTGGTACACTGTCCTACAGTGCTACAAAAAGTGGTACACTGTATTACAGAACTACGTTAACTGTACACTGTCCTACAGAGCTACATAAATTTGAACACTGTCCTTCAGTGCTACATAAAGTTGTGTGCACAGCCCCACAGTGCTACATAAAGTTGTACACTGTCCTACACAGCTACATACAGTTGTACACTGTCCTACAAAGATACATAAAGTTGTACACTGTCCTACACAGCTACATAGAGTTGTACACTGTCCTACAAAGATACATAAAGTTGTACACTGTCCTACACAGCTACATAGAGTTGTACACTGTCCTACAAAGATACATAAAGTTGAACACTGTCCAACAGAACTACATCAAGTTGTACAAAGTCCTACAGAACTACGTAAGTTGTACACTGTCCTACAGAGCTACATAACGTTGTACACTGTCCTACAGAGCTACATAAAGTTGTACACTGTCATACAGAGCTATATAAAGTTGTACACTGTCCTGCAAATCTTTGTACAGTTGTACACTGTCTTACAGTGGTACGTAAAGGTGAACACTGTCCTACAGAGCTACATAACGTTGTACACTATCCTACAGAGCTACTATCCTACAGAGCTACATAAAGTTGTACACTGTCCTGCAAATCTTTGTACAGTTGTACACTGTCTTACAGTGGTACGTAAAGGTGAACACTGTCCTACAGAACTATATACAGTTGTACACTGTCCTACAGAGTTATGTACAGTTGTACACTGTCCTAGAGAGTTACATAGAGTTCTACACTGTCCTACAGAGCTACATCAAGTTGTATACTGTCCTACCCAGATACATAAAGTTGTACAATGTCCTACAGAGATAAATAAAGTTGTACACTGTAATATGATCTACAGAGAGGTCTACACTGTAATAGTGATCTACAGAGAGCTCTACTCTGTAATACTGATCTACAGAGACTGTACACTTTAATACTGATCTCCAGAGAACTGTACACTGTAATACTGATATACAGAGAGCTGTACACTATAATACTGATCTACAGAAAATGTATACTGTAATACTGATCTACAGAGACTGTACACTGTAATACTGATCTACAGAGAGCTGTACACTATAATAGTGATCTACAGAGACCTGTACACTGTAATACTGATCTACAGAGACTGTACACTGTAATACTGATCTACAGAGAACTGTACACTGTAATACTGATCTACAGAGACTGTACACTGTAATACTGATCTACAGAGAACTGTACACTGTAATACTTATCTATAGAGACTGTACACTGTAATACTGATCTACAGAGACTGTACACTGTAATAGTAATCTACAGAGAACTGTACACAGTAACACTGATCTACAAAGAACTGTACACTGTAATACTGATCTGCAGAGACTACACTGTAATACTGATCTGCAGAGACTGTACACTGTAATACTGACCTACAGAGACTGTACACTGTTATACTGATCTACAGATAGCTGTACACTGTAATAGTGATCTACAGAGAACTGTACACTGTAATACTGATCTACAGAGACTGTACACTGTAATACTGATCTACAGAGACTGTACACTGTAATACTGATCTACAGAGAACTGTACACTGTAATACTGATCTACAGAGAACTGTACACTGTAATACTGATCTACAGAGAGTAATAGTTATCTGTACACTGTAATACTGATCTACAGAGAACTGTACACTGTAATACTGATCTACAGAGAACTGTACACTGTAATACTGATCTACAGAGAACACTGTAATACTACAGAGAGCTGTATCTGATCTACAGAGAACTGTACACTGTAATACTGATCTACAGAGACTGTACACTGTAATACTGATCTACAGAGAGCTGTACACTGTAATACTGACTACAGAGACTGTACATAATACTTATCTACAGAGAGATGTACACTGTTATACTGATCTACAGAGAGCTGTACACTGTAATACTGATCTACAGAGACTGTACACTGTAATACTGATCTACAGAGACTGTACACTGTAATACTGATCTACAGAGAACTGTACACTGTAATACTGATCTACAGAGACTGTACACTGTAATACTGATCTACAGAGAACTGTACACTGTAATACTGATCTACAGAGAGCTGTAATACTGATCTACAGAGAACTGTACACTGTAATACTGATCTACAGAGAGCTGTACACTACTGATCTACAGAGACTGTACACTGTAATACTGATCTACAGAGACTGTACACTGTAATACTGATCTACAGAGAACTGTACACTGTAATACTGATCTACAGAGAACTGTACACTTTAATACTGATCTACAGAGAGCTGTACACTGTAATACTGATCTACAGAGAACTGTACACTGTAATACTGATCTACAGAGAACTGTACACTGTAATACTGATCTACAGAGAGCTGTACACTGTAATACTGATCTACAGAGAACTGTACACTGTTATACTGATCTACAGAGAGCTGTAATACTGATCTATAGAGAACTGTACACTGTAATACTGATCTACAGAGAACTGTACACTTTAATACTGATCTACAGAGAAATGTACACTGTAATACTGATCTATAGAGAACTGTACACAGTAATACTGATCTACAGAGAACTGTACACAGTAATACTGATCTACAGAGAAATGTACACTGTAATACTGATCTCCAGAGAACTGAGAAATACTGTATACTGTAATACTGATCAACAGAGACTGTACACTGTAATACTGATCTACAGAGAACTGTACACTGTAATACTGATATACAGAGAGCTGTAATACTGATCTACAGAGAACTGTACACTGTAATACTGATCTACAGAGACTGTACACTGTAATACTGATCTACAGAGAACTGTACACTGTAATACTGATCTACAGAGAACTGTACACTGTAATACTGATCTACAGAGAACTGTACACTGTTATACTGATCTACAGAGACTGTACACTGTAATACTGATCTACAGAGACTGTACACTGTAATACTGATCTACAGAGAGCTGTACACTGTAATACTGATCTACAGAGAACTGTACACTGTAATACTGATCTACAGAGAACTGTACACTGTAATACTGATCTACAGAGAACTGTACACTGTAATACTGATCTACAGAGAGATGTACACTGTAATACAGATCTACAGAGACTGTACACTGTAATACTGATCTACAGAGAACTGTACACTGTAATACTGATCTACAGAGAACTGTACACTGTAATACAGATCTACAGAGAACTGTACACTGTAATACTGATCTACAGAGAGCTGTAATACTGATCTACAGAGAACTGTACACTGTAATACTGATCTACAGAGACTGTACACTGTAATACTGATCTACAGAGAACTGTACACTGTAATACTGATCTACAGAGAACTGTACACTGTAATACTGATCTACAGAGAGCTGTACACTGTAATACTGATCTACAGAGAACTGTACACTGTAATACTGATCTACAGAGACCTGTACACTGTAATACTGATCTACAGAAAGCTGTACACTGTAATACTGATCTACAGAGAGCTGTACACTGTAATACTGATCTACAGAGAGCTGTACACTGTAATACTGATCTACAGAGAACTGTACACTGTAATACTGATCTACAGAGAACTGTACACTGTAATACTGATCTACAGAGAACTGTACACTGTAATACTGATCTACAGAGACTGTACACTGTAATACTGATCTACAGAGAACTGTACACTGTAATACTGATCTACAGAGAGCTGTACACTGTAATACTGATCTACAGAGAACTGTACACTGTAATACTGATCTACAGAGAACTGTAGACTGTAAGAACTGTACTAATACTGATCTACAGTACACTGAATACTCTACAGAGAGCTGTAATACTGATCTACAGCGAGATGTACACTGTAATACTGATCTACAGAGAACTGTACACTGTAATACTGATCTGCAGAGAACTGTACACTGTAATACTGATCTACAGAGAGCTGTACACTGTAATACTGACCTACAGAGACTGTACATTGTAATACTGATCTACAGAGACCTGTACACTGTAATACTGATCTACAGAGAGATGTACACTGTTATACTGATCTACAGAGACTGTACACTGTAATACTGATCTACAGAGACTGTACACTGTAATACTGATCTACAGAGAACTGTACACTGTAATACTGATCTCCAGAGAAATGTACACAGTAATACTGATCTACAGAGAACTGTACACTGTAATACTGATATACAGAGAAATGTACACTGTAATACTGATCTACAGAGAACTGTACACAGTAATACTGATCTACAGAGAAATGTACACTGTAATACTGATCTACAGAGAACTGTACACTGTAATACTGATCTATAGAGACTGTACACTGTAATACTGATCTACAGAGAACTGTACACTGTAATACTGATCTACAGAGACTGTACACTGTAATACTGATCTACAGAGAACTGATCTGTACATAATACTGATCTACAGAGAACTGTACACTGTAATACTGATACTACAGACATAATACTGATCTACAGAGAAATGTACACTGTAATACTGATCTACAGAGAAATGTACACTGTAATACACTACAGAGAATGTACTGATCTACAGAGAACTGTACACTGTAATACTGATATGCAGAGACTGTACACTGTAATACTGATCTACAGAGACTGTACATTGTAATACTGATCTACAGAGACTGTACACTGTAATACTGATCTACAGAGACTGTACACTGTAATACTGATCTACAGAGAACTGTACACTGTTATACTGATCTACAGAGAACTGTACACTGTAATACTGATCTACAGAGAAATGTACACAGTAATACTGATCTTCAGAGATTGTACACTGTAATACTGATCTCCAGAGAAATGTACACTGTAATACTGATCTACAGAGAACTACTGACCTACAGAGAGCTGTGCACAGTATTACTGATCTACAGAGAATGTACACTGTAGTACTGATCTACAGAGAACTGTACACTTTAATACTGATCTACAGAGAGCTGTACACTGTAATACTGATCTACAGAGACTGTACACTGTAATACTGATCTACAGAGAACTGTACACTGTAATACTGATCTACAGAGACCTGTACACTGTAATACTGATCTACAGAGAACTGTACACTGTAATACTGATCTATAGAGACTGTACACTGTAATAGTGATCTACAGAGAACTGTACACTGTAATACTGGTTTTGATACTATAAAGTGTTGAACACTGTCCTATTTACGAACATAGATTTGTACACTGCCATACTGAAATACAGTGTTGTTCATTGCCGTACTTCCCAAGGGAGAACTGCATGGTATCCTGCGGACCTACTTGACGTTATTCACTGTCCTACCGTCCTACAGATCTGTACTGTGTCCTACTGATCGACAGAGATTTGTAAACGATCCTATCGACCCGTAGTTTGTTTTTCAATCTCATTTACCAATATAATTACATTATGTCCTTCTGACTCTCAGAACATTGCATTGCTGTCCTTTAGACCATGATAAGACTAGTCAACTTCTATAAAGTGTAAGGACAGGAATGTGCATTTAACCGATATATTGACATAACGATGAATCATACCGGATATGCATTAGTACAGACCGGAAGTTGGGCATAATCGATTTGCACACGACAGGTCAAGGTTTTTAATTCTAAAACCGGAAGATAAGAATCATATCTAGGTGAATATGAAGTGAAATTGTTTTTATCGCACCATCTCCTACTGGTGTATTTGATAGCGACCTGTTGTCACGCTCTCATATACGTGTAGAGTAATGGTGATTTAGAGAGTAATGTAGTATTACGTGCACGAGGCTCGCTCTGATTAATATCTTCAGCTGATTGGACATAACACTTCATTGACTCACAATTTATCATTATTATCAATACATTAACACTCTCATAGAAATGCTAATTAGGCCTACGGCCAACATTTCTTGTAATTTGTTCAAATTGACAGGCTTTTGATATAATCTGATATATTATAACCGCGTCAACAGAGAGTATTGGTATAGCGTCCCATGTGATTGATGGCGATGTCCACAGAGCCAGTCTTCGGGGAAATCAGGGCCATCTATGTACTCATCACGTGGTTTACATACCTACCGGTCCGTTCGTCCGCGACACGCCCTGGAATAACTCAGTATAAGGGGGTTAATTGAAACAAATAGGTGGTACTAAAATATGTTCAAAACATCACATGTGCACGTGAGTTTGTCGACTCGTGATCCAACGTTGATATGATCCGTAGAGTACATGATATATTACACGGCATGTCTTACATGGAAATCTTAGATCTGCCGAGAACCAGACAAACCAAATTAATGCCACTTTTATTTTCGGATAAATAATCGCTAGCCGGTGGTGGTAGGTGAAAATAGATAGGATGCGTGCGGAGTTTGTTGTATGCCATTTTCCTCGTTTATGTAATTAATGTTTTCTGTCAAAACAAATCAGCGGAGAAATCAGTTCCATAGCATTTCTGAGCGGTCACATATTTCAAAATCATACTTTCGTAGAGAGACAGGTCAAAAATCTGTATCTTTTCAATTGATCCTCGTTTATCCGAAATTTCGCACAGTATACAAAACATTTAATCCTAATCGTAACCTCGTCACAGAAAGGTGATTTACTAGTTCGGATTCTCAACTTAAATTAAACCGAAACTTTCGGATTATCGAGACACCAGCATTCTTCTAAAATACATTATTGGGTCCTAGGTCACGAACAGGTTAACATCTGAAGATCTATATTTTTCACGCCGATGAGAGATCCTAAATGGGTACAAGATGGTTAACCAAATGAAATTTTAAAAAGTGTATCATACGGGAAGTGACCAACCTCTCTACAACTGCCTGCACGTACGTATCTCTAGTAAAACAATGACGTTGACAAATTCTAGGCAATATCGGTTCTCTCCTTGGAAAAAGTAAAACTGAAAGAAATAAGTGTACAGCGGAATGAAGCGTAATCTTTTGATGTGTTGACATCCGGTAAGTAAATATTGTGATACATATTTTACCACATGTCTGAATCCGGATTAATGAAATCCCACTGTATTCAAGTGTACTATTGGTATTCAGTTCTCGACAACTGTGTACTGAACAAAGCTCCTAAATAACAGGCTTTGATTAGACTTTTGGGAAACACAAGTTGTAAGTATCTCAAATTTTGAAATAATTCTATCACTAATGAATTAAGTATTTCCCACTCTTCTACTTCATCCTCTTCATGACCACAAACTTCACGTGTAGCCTGTCATGGTTGTTTTTTATGTCAAGTTCGGTGTAAGATTTAAAAGACAACATTTTCGATAAAAGGCACCAAAGGGACAGAAAAAAGTCGTGTTTGGTTGTTGATAGAAGTATTTCTATTTTTTATTGATTTTTCTGAGACATATTTACTATACGACGCTCTGTGGAGGGGTAGCGCTTTTCAATACAGCATTCTCCTTTCATTTACAAGATGAGAGCTGAAAAAAACGCCATTGTAAATATATGACGATCGTATATGGGGCTAGGAACAGATATCGTAAACAAAACAAAAGTACACAAAGGCCTTTTTACTCTGTGATGTGAAAATCGCTCATAACACCTGCGTTCTGATGAAGGATGGGTGCACTTTTATGACCAGTGGGAGTGAGTGATGGTGAGGGGGAGGAGGAGTTGGGAGGGACCATTGGTCATATCATAAATACCATCCTATATGACACAGAAACAGAATTAAGACAAATTGTGTAAGTTGAGGTCGACACCTCGTTTTAATAAGAAGGCTTACAGCAAATTTATGTCTAACAACCATTTTTTTATACAAATTCATTTAGTAAATGTATCCGATACATAGAGAAAACGAGAAAATTTATTGCATCAGGCATTTTGTTTCTAACTTGAAAGGAAGTAATAAATTACATTAAAATTTCACATGGTCTGTGATATGATACAAGTGTTGGTGAGGGGAGGTTTTATGCACTCCCGGTTAGTGTTTCACACAACCTGCGGCTCAAATTGACGGCTGTTACACTCGCCTCTTATATAAGCTCCTGTTTCCCATGTGTTTTACTGTCATGTCATATCAACATTAATATTTCCAAAATAGCGAAGTAGATGGCGCTATTTTTTTATTTCCGTTTCCTGTGTAAATTGGTAAAATAGATGTACGTGTACTAAACTCTTCCGTTTATGGTTGACCTAATACCAAGGGGAACGTACCACCTGGTATTAAAAAAGCGCTTTTTGACACGCATCAGTCCTAATGGAAAGTTAGTGCTGAAAATTAATCTTATTTTTCAGATATTTCAAATACGAAAGGGGCGTCTTTTCATAAAATCATTTTCAGAGAGAAAGTGTTTCAGCATGTAACGCTTTTCGGAATGTACTAATTCAATTACGAGCCGGAAAAGACGAAGAGTATTATGTTTTCAGAAGTTTACAAAACTATTGTTAGTGTGTACATGACTTACAGCATAAACATTTACATCCTCGGGAAGTCGTTATGTTCTTTAAAATTGCATCTCAATTTTGTTCTTATTGAACCTCCGGTGATGAAATAACTTTCAACTGTTCTGCATGAAAAACTGACGAAATATGAACATTTTGAAACTACATATTGACTAGAATCATCCAATTAGCTCGACGCATAATTCTGCTTTTCTATGTACAAATTCTATCTATAATCACGTGCGTTATTATTCTCGTTATTCCTTGTTCATTTAATTCTGTTTATAACGGAGGGGGGATGTTATTGATCAAAAGCGAAATTTCCATGAAAAAAAACACCTTCAGAAATATGAAATAAAGTATCATAGACGAATTCACCCAACAAACAAACGTGTCTTCACATGCTTGTGTTTAATGCCAATTTTTTTTATCAAGAATTGCCTCCATGAACTATATATACAATATATTGTGTTTAGTCTCCACTTTCTTAATTTAACATATACCAGATGTTACCAGACTACAAAACTCGCCCCAGGCTTGCAGTTCAACAGAAAGAAAATATAAATGCGATTAAAAATTGACATTTCCTGTAACTGTCTCCAATATAAGGATGGTGAGAAACTGTGATTAATGAAAATTTAATACAATCAATGAGATATTCCGTAGCATGCACCGTACCCAGTCAATTAATGTATACACTTACTGGATATGATTGTCATCACGTTTACATTGTTTTATTACAAGTGTTATGCTGGTATCAGTCATGGCATTTATCATCGATGTTAATGACAGCTATGTAGCCAAATATGGAGGAAAGACGTGAACCTGCCTAAAATCCAATGACATTCATTACCTTTATAAATGCCATACAATTATTATTCGATGACAACACGTGTGGTAGTACTACAAAATATTGAGCGTTTGACTTAAATTAGGTTTTGATTTAATCAATTCTTTGCTTTCAACATTATGATCAAATTGATATCCTTATTTCAGGTGAACAATAACGGGTTTGTGTATTCATATTGATAAACCGCGAAATTTCATTTGTAAATGAACAACATCAAAAATGCCATTTCAAAACGACTCAGACGGTAACCAACACAACGATCATAGAATCACGGACAGTCACCAACACAGAGATCATAGAAACATGGACAGTCACCAACACAGAGATCATAGAATCACGGAAAGTCACCAACACAGAGATCATAGAATCACGGACAGTCACCAACACACAGATCATAGAATCACGGACAGTCACCAACAAACAGATCATAAAATCACGGACAGTCACCAACAAACAGATCATAGAATCACGGACAGTCACCAACAAACAGATCATAGAATCACGGACAGTCACCAACAAACAGATCATAAAATCGCGGACAGTCACCAACAAACAGATCATAGAATCACGGACAGTCACCAACAAACAGATCATAAAATCGCGGACAGTCACCAACAAACAGATCATAGAATCATGGACAGTCACCAACACAGAGATCATAGAATCACGGACAGTCACCAACAAACAGATCATAAAATCACGGACAGTTACCAACAAACAGATCATAGAATCACGGACAGTCACCAACACAGAGATCATAGAATCACGGACGGTCACCAACACAGAGATCATAGAATCACGGACAGTCACCAACAAACAGATCATAGCATCACGGACAGTCACCAACACACAGATCATAGAATCACGGACAGTCATCAACACAGAGATCATAGAATCACGGACAGTCACCAACAGAGATATCATAGAATCACGGACAGTCACCAACAGAGATATCATAGAATCACGGACAGTCACCAACACAGAGATCATAGAATCACGGACAGTCACCAACACACAGATCATAGAATCACGGACAGTCACCAACAAACAGATCATAAAATCACGGACAGTTACCAACAAACAGATCATAGAATCACGGACAGTCACCAACACAGAGATCATAGAATCACGGACAGTCACCAACAAACAGATCATAGAATCACGGACAGTCACCAACACACAGATCATAGAATCACGGACAGTCACCAACACAGAGATCATAGAATCACGGACAGTCACCAACAGAGATATCATAGAATCACGGACAGTCACCAACAGAGATATCATAGAATCACGGACAGTCACCAACACAGAGATCATAGAATCACGGACAGTCACCAACACACAGATCATAGAATCACGGACAGTCACCAACACAGAGATCATAGAATCACGGACAGTCACCAACATAGAGATCATAGAATCACGGACGGTCACCAACACACAGATCATAGAATCACGGACAGTCACCAACACACAGATCATAGAATCACGGACAGTCACAACACAGAGATCATAGAATCACGGACAGTCACCAACATAGAGATCATAGAATCACGGACGGTCACCAACACAGAGATCATAGAATCACGGACAGTCATCAACAAACAGATCATAGAATCACGGACAGTCACCAACACAGAGATAATAGAATATATCCCAACTCAGTCAATATTTACAACTTTTGCTGCTCTAATAAAGTGGAAAATTAGAACAAGTGTTTTTTAATTATATTATCATATCTGACACGTGTGTTTAAAAACGATGTCATCACCTTCATCAATATATTCAGAATCTTATATGTCAAAGTTGATAGTCCAATAAAAATAGTGTGTACGGTGAGCTAACAAAATAGATCTGATGATGTACAAATTAAGTCACCAATCTGATGTCTTATTTTCCTGAACAATAACATGTTTGAAACGAAGATAAAGCCAGTTCTATATGCAGATTTCCCGACATTTTCATATATACATAGGTCGTCATATATAGGTCATGTGATACCCTACCCTGTAGTCTAGATATCTCTATATATTTCGTGGTGTTGTTAATTCATCTTGTTCTCAATATATTACCAGCACGTGTTTTACATATATAGTCGTCTAGTTATACATCATCTCTCACCATAGGTGATCTTAACAGCCAATCAAAACGTGTTGTAGCTATATCACATGATGGAAATATCTCGCATCAAATGTTCCCATCAAAAAGTGTTTTAGCTATTCCATCAAAATGTATTCTAACTATCCCACCAAAACGTGTTCTAGCTATCCCACCAAAACGTATTCTAGCTATCCCATCAAAACGTATCTGATTATCCCACCAAAACGTATCTGATTATCCCACCAAAACGTATCTGATTATCCCACCAAAACGTATTCTAGCTATCCCATCAAAACGTATTCTGGCTATCCCACCAAAACGTGTTCTGATTATCTCACCAAAACGTATTCTGATTATCCCACCAAAATGTATTCTAGCTATCCCACCAAAACGCTATCCCACCAAAACGTATTCTAGCTATCCCACCAAAACGTATTCTGGCTATCCCACCAAAACGTGATCTAGCTATCCCACCAAAACGTATTCTGGCTATCCCACCAAAACGTGATCTAGCTATCCCACCAAAACGTATTCTAGCTATCCCACCAAAACGTATTCTAGCTATCCCACCAAAACGTGTTCTAGCTATCCCACCAAAACGCTATTCCAAGAAAAACGTATTCTAGCTATTCCACAAAAACGTGTTCTAGCTATCCCACCAAAACGCTATCCCACCTAAACGTGTTCTAGCTATCCCACCGATTTCCCCCAAAACGTGTTTTAGCTATCCCACCAAATTCCCCTAAAACGTGTTCTAGCTATCCCACCAAATTCCCCCAAAACGTGTTCTAGCTATCCCACCAAAACGTGTTCTAGCCATCCCACGAAGACTTATTCTATCTATCCCACAAAGACGTGTTCTAGCTGTCCCACAAAGACGTATTTTAGCTATCTCACCAAAACGTGTTCTAACCATCCCACAAAGATGTCTTTTAGCTTTATCACCAGAACAAACATTAAATTCTGCATTTAGATATGTTTAAGCCCACCGAAACGTTTTTCTGCTGTCACCAAAACCCGTCAGCTTTTCCTTAAAGACGTCTTTTAGCCATTCCACCAAAACGAATATCAACTATCGGATCATCACATGCTGTAGATATACCAACTTTTCGTGAACTAAGTATTTGACAAGTCCATGATGTTGAGACATCACCATCGTCACCATCGTCGTCATTATCATCATCATCTAATGAAATGTATCTCATCATGTATATAAATATCCCATTATCACGTGTTACGTATGTCCCACTGATTTTGTCATCACGTGGAATCCTACCACCGGGTAACACCTATCGCTCATTATCATATGATTAATAGAATCTTTCTCCCCTTTGGGGTGAGACAGGGGATCCCCCTGTCTCATCCCAAAGGGGGTGAATGATTATTTTTCTCATAGCCTGTTCCCCCGCTGATTGTAAAATACGAAATAGAATGTTTGTAAACAAAAACTCGTAGACAGCGTATCATAAAATCACGGACAGTTACCAACAAACAGATCATAGAATCACGATCATAGAATCACGGACAGTCACCAAAACAGAGATCATAGAATCGCGGACAGTCACCAACAAACAGATCATAGAATCGCGGACAGTCACCAACAAACAGATCATAGAATCGCGGACAGTCACCAACAAACAGATCATAAAATCACGGACAGTTACCAACAAACAGATCATAGAATCACGGACAGTCACCAACACAGAGATCATAGAATCACGGACAGTCACCAACAAACAGATCATAGAATCACGGACAGTCACCAACACAGAGATCATAGAATCACGGACAGTCACCAACACAGAGATCATAGAATCACGGACAGTCACCAACAGAGATATCATAGAATCACGGACAGTCACCAACAGAGATATCATAGAATCACGGACAGTCACCAACACAGAGATCATAGAATCACGGACAGTCACCAACACACAGATCATAGAATCACGGACAGTCACCAACAAACAGATCATAGAATCACGGACAGTCACCAACAAACAGATCATAGAATCACGGACAGTCACCAACAAACAGATCATAGAATCACGGACAGTCACCAACAAACAGATCATAGAATCACGGACAGTCACCAACACACAGATCATAGAATCACGGACAGTCACCAACACAGAGATCATAGAATCACGGACAGTCACCAACAGAGATATCATAGAATCACGGACAGTCACCAACAGAGATATCATAGAATCACGGACAGTCACCAACACAGAGATCATAGAATCACGGACAGTCACCAACACACAGATCATAGAATCACGGACAGTCACCAACACGTGTTCTAGCCATCCCACGAAGACTAATTCTATCTATCCCACAAAGACGTGTTCTAGCTGTCCCACAAAGACGTATTTTAGCTATCTCACCAAAACGTGTTCTAACCATCCCACAAAGATGTCTTTTAGCTTTATCACCAGAACAAACATTAAATTCTGCATTTAGATATGTTTAAGCCCACCGAAACGTTTTTCTGCTGTCACCAAAACCCGTCAGCTTTTCCTTAAAGACGTCTTTTAGCCATTCCACCAAAACGAATATCAACTATCGGATCATCACATGCTGTAGATATACCAACTTTTCGTGAACTAAGTATTTGACAAGTCCATGATGTTGAGACATCACCATCGTCACCATCGTCGTCATTATCATCATCATCTAATGAAATGTATCTCATCATGTATATAAATATCCCATTATCACGTGTTACGTATGTCCCACTGATTTTGTCATCACGTGGAATCCTACCACCGGGTAACACCTATCGCTCATTATCATATGATTAATAGAATCTTTCTCCCCCTTTGGGGTGAGACAGGGGATCCCCCTGTCTCATCCCAAAGGGGGTGAATGATTATTTTTCTCATAGCCTGTTCCCCCGCTGATTGTAAAATACGAAATAGAATGTTTGTAAACAAAAACTCGTAGACAGCGTATGAATATAGTGACGAGGCCGTCTCAACCGCATCAGGGATAAAAAACCCATAATATTAATGATAAAAAACAATTTTAATGTGAAAGTATGGATGAGATGACTTCAATATATACACAAAATTAACACATATTATTAAATCGTTATTTTACAATGACGTCATTTACATGTCAAGTTCTACTTCCGGGTCAAGATAGTGACGTCACATTATTGTTGAGAACGCGCAAGGAGCGCGTGTAGCTTGTCTCAACCCTAGGGTTAGATAGAAAAATCTCATACCGGTAAAAACTGTGGATATCCCTGTCCGGGGTAAGAGAAATAGATATCCCCATCACATGATGTAAATATCCCACTATCACGTGATGTAGATATCCAACTATCACGTGATGTAGATATCCAACTACCATGTGATGTAGGTATCTTACTATCACGTGATGTAGATAATCCACAATCACTTGATGTAGATATCCCACTATCACATGATGTAGATATCCCACTATCACGTGATGTAGATATCCCCATCACATGATGTAGATATCCCACAATCACGTGATGTAGATATCCAACTACCATGTGATGTAGGTATCTTACTATCACGTGATGTAGATATCCCACAATCACGTGATGTAGATATCCCACTATCACGTAATGCAGATATTACACCATCTCTGATGTATTAATTCAATGATAGATCGTATACATATGCGACTTTTATATATCTTGTCTATAAATGTTAGCTAGCCTCGCTTTACCAGTGTGGATGTCACCCATCGACTATCAACTATCGACCATCTCCTATCGGCCATCGACCATCTCGCTGTACAGTTATTTGTGGATTGTAGAACAGTTAATTGAAAACACTTTACATTACCGTCTTCGTTTTTTATCCGCACGAATGTAATGAAATTCTTAAGTCTGAAATATTTCGAAAACAGTACAATAAATTCATAAATAACCACAGTCTTTGGCCTTATGTATTCGAAAGTTGATAATAATTATTATGTCCTAGACAACAAAATGTTGATAGAATTAAGTGTTCTTTCACCACATTGATACTCGTAGGAGGAGTTGGTCATTCAAAATATTCGATACGATGCTAGATACAGTAAGAGTGAAGCAAACCCTCAACAACTTATCTGAGAACAGATGTGTAAGTTTAAATGCGTGTATTCTTGCGAGTTGTTTCCCCTCTTTTGATTTTGAAATCAGCCACCTGCTTGTTTTAAACACTCTTATATTAAAACCTGTAATAAAAGTTGATATCATTTTTGTAAGCTGTTTTCCTTCTAGTTAGACCCTGTCACAGAACAAACATATCTTGTATCATATTACACAGAGAAGAAAGAAAATTATGCGCATTTTAGTTATTCAAATAAAATTACAAATATATCTAAATTCAGTTTAAAATTCCAACTTAACTCCTCTTTTATATTTGGGCGTATGACTTTACACCATGATAAACTTTTTAATTATGGAATGACGTATCTTATTCTAATTCTTCTTCTTTAATATCCAAACAAGTCTCAAGTTAAAACATATCAATGTATACCGTCCTTAGAGTTGCACTGATCATCGCCAACGGCTTTACAATATCGTTATTTACATTGTGTATATATATTTCTTTTATGAGTATCAACTTTCAAATTTCAAAGCGATGGGTATTGTTACGGCTGAAACAAGTTCGTGACAATAGAAACGGGCACAGAACTTAAAATTATCAAGATATCGGGAGATGATTTAAGTCATATCACCGTGTTTGATTTCATTTAAATTTGACATTTCTTCACAAATATTTCTCGTAACATCAGGATAATGTTGCTAAATAACGATGACTATTTCTCCTCGAGTGCGCGTCGTGTTCCATTCTTTTCCTACAGACAATACCAGTGCCATGTGCCGACACAATTTAACGAAAAAAACGCTCAACAAATTTGCATGTATCATATTAAAGTATTTACATAAATTTTCTATTATATCATGGGGCGATTACAATTTTGCTCGGCACATAATGGTGGGTAACTCAATACAATATTTATGATGTTCCAACTATAAAGCCAGTTTCATCGATCGTCGCCCATTACGCCATTTTCCATGGCGATGAAAAATTAAAAATAAAACAGATAATCTAATGGAAATTCCATATGAACAAATGTCAAGCCTGAATTTAAAAAAGAATCTCGATTTTTTAATCTAGAAAATTGTTTTTTCGTTTCAACACTCGTTCTAAGATTGAATAAAAACCTCATCCAATGTATTGAATTCGCCCGAGAAACGTAGAAGATAGGTATAAATATAGAGACGGATGATCGACGTCGGTGTTCCCTACCATTACGTAACGGGGCAGAATTTAATTTCATATTTCTATTGGATTTTAATGACATTTTTGTTTGGGCTTATATGAGAATATTGTACAATCGAAATTCTCCTAACACACTCACACAGATGTCTATAAACTCAATTACGGCACCAGAAATGTACTTGTGTAATGTTTTATAAACAGTTTCCATACATTTCACGTGCGTTTTATTACATTTATCTATTCGTAATTGCGTCACATTTTTGTTCACGAGCCGGCACGGTACATATCCCAGGGATCTTATTGTCACGAGCTACAAAATGATTGCGGATCTTGTATTATGCCTGGCGTACAATTCCCTGCAGAATTCTGTTTTTATTTCCGCAACTAATTGATCGCATAAATGGTTACGATTCGAGAGGATTAGTAAGGATGGGTGGCCGAGGAAAAGGATTTTAACAGGGATAACTAGAGAAGGATGACACAAGAAAGAATGGCCGAAGAAAGAACATGGCAGACGGAACGACGGGGCGAGGACAAGTGATAGAGGAATCAACGGATGAGGAAAAGTGAAAGAGGAATTAACGGGGGGCAGGAGAAGGGATAAAGGGATCAACAAGTGAGAACACGTGATGGAGGGAATAACGGTCGAGGACACGTGATGGAGGGACCAACGGGTGAGGACACGTGATAGATGGATCAACGAACGAGGACACTTTATGTAGGGATCAACGAGTGAGGACACGTGATAGAGGGATGAACGGTTGAGGACACGTGATAGAGGGACCAACGGGTGAGGACACGTGATAGAGGGAGCAACAGGTGAGGACAGGTGATAGAGGGATGAACGGGTGAGAACACGTGATAGAGGGATGAACGAGTGAGGACAGGTGATAGAGGGACGAACGGGTGAGGACACGTGATAGAGGGACCATCGGGTGAGGACACGTGATAGAGGGAGCAACAGGTGAGGACAAGTGATAGAGGTATGAACGGGTGAGGACACGTGATAGAGGGATGAACGGGTGAGGACACGTGATAGAGGGATGAACGGGTGAGGACACGTGATAGAGGGGTCAACGGGGCAGGACAAGTTATAGAGGGGTCAACGGGGCAGGACAAGTAATAGAGGGGTCAACGGGGGCAGGACACGTGATAGAGGGGTCAACGGGGGCAGGACACGTGATAGAGGGGTCAACGGGGGCAGGACAAATTATAGAGCGGTCAACGGGGGCAGGACAAGTTATAGAGGGGTCAACGGGGGCAGGACAAGGGATATAAGGATCAACGTTGATAGAGGTATCAGCGGATGAAGAATCAGCAATGAGGGCAAATATTAGATTAGATAACCAAGGGTAACAAAAGCTAGACAGATGACCAAAACGATCATATGTAGACGGATCACCATGAATGACAAGACAACTGGAACACGAAATTACCAAAAAAAAGAGCAAATGGAAGATGGAATAACCAACGAATACATACGGTATATGGATCAAACAACAAGAAGACAAATAGACGGAATTACCATGGAAACGAATCAAAGATGAATCACCAAGGAGGAAAGTAGAAGAAATGTTAGCAGAGTAAACTATAGAGGTGATATGATGGCAGAACCTAGGTAATATAGAATGCAGAAGTGATATGAGGGGTGAGGTCTGTGGAGTAGGGGCTGAAGTGTTTGGTGATATGAGGGGTGAGGTCTGTGGAGTAGGGACTGAAGTATTTGGTGATATGAGAGGTGAGGTCTGTGGAGTAGGGACTGAAGTATTGGGTGATATGAGGGATAGGACCTGTTGAGAAGGGACTGAAGCATTTGGTGATGTGAGGGGTGGGTCTGTTAAGTTGGGACTGTAATATTGGGTGATATGTCTTTCAGTTTTTCTCTGTTCGTGTCTTGGAAATTAAAGATGAAAGCACATATATTTAAACTTGCTTTCGATTTTGCCACAAATAATAGACAAACGTATTCTTGTTAAGAAAGCAGGGTTTTAAGTTATATGTTAATATAAGTTGTACTTATTTGATAATAATAGGTCGAACAGAATAAATTAGGGAAAAAAAATTGATAATGACCAGTTTTGTACCTGATCTTAAAAAGAAAATGATGATGTCATTCTCCATACATTGTGTGTGTCCCGTACTCGGTACAGATTGGATTTGGCTGAGGATGGTGATGTGATAACAGGGAATATTAATCTCACCGATCCCCTAGACTACCCGACTTCGGCCTTTGTCAAACTCGCTACAATTTATATCAAAAGGAAAATTTGATCATCCAAGTTTGACAACTTTAATTACCCTTCTCTGGCCTTTTAGCCAGGGATTTTATTGTGTATGATTTTTCCTGTCGAAATCACTTGCCCAGAAGGCAAAGTTATGTTGCATAACTTGAGTCTATGGAAGTGTTACAAGGGAGAAGAACTTAGCATCAATACAGTGAACAAAGGGCCGGTAGGATAGAGGTGTAATTACCGGGGGGTCGGGTACAATAGATGGAATTCTCACCTGTGAACCACTACAATACCTGTCTGACCCGCCGCCCTATTCAGGATACGGCATAATAATGGGACGGAATTCTAAGGGAGATAATTCAATATTAAAACAAAGTGACACCGACAGTGAGATCGATGGTGTCACTTCGCCTATAAATACTTATAAAAATACCATTATATGACGTAGGATGTTATACATTATAGAGCTAGGACGGGTACGGTTTCTTATTAAACTGTTAGATCATTGTAACGTCCTTCTAATCTCTCACTCTTTTGTAAACAGGTATAAATGACCTAAGGCTTATATTAACTAAATATTAAATAAGCCGAGAGTGTCACGTGACCTGTTATTCAGGTAACTCTGTATTCATTCTTTATATTACTATTTTCACGGAATCTCAAATCGTAAGTTAAAGATGAAGGCAACACGTGGAGTGTTGATGCCGCGGATAATTATCTACCTTTGTTCTGTACATTTTTACATTTTTTTTTCATTCAGGAATGCCATCAAATCGTTTTCGTCATCCTTCTCATACAGCGATGTCCTTTTTCTCTGTAGATGGACTTTTCCTTGTAAACGGACTTTTCCCTGTATGCAGACTTTTCCATGTAGACGGACGTTTCCCTGTCGACGGACTTTTCCCTGTAGGCGGACGTTTCCCTGTCGACGGACGTTTCCCTGTCGACAGACTTTTCCCTGTATGCGGACGTTTCCCTGTCGACGGACGTTTCCCTGTATGCAGACTTTTCCATGTAGACGGACGTTTCCCTGTCGACGGACTTTTCCCTGTAGGCGGACGTTTCCCTGTCGACAGACTTTTCCCTGTATGCGGACGTTTCCCTGTCGACGGACGTTTCCCTGTCAACGGACTTTTCCCTGTAGACGGACGTTTCCCTGTAGACGGACTTTTCCCTGTAGGCGGACTTTTCCTGTAGACGGACTTTTCCCTGTCGACGGACGTTTCCCTGTAGGCGGACTTTTCCCTGTAGACGGACTTTTCCCTGTATGCGGACTGTAACCGAATATCAAATAGCAATACAAATTGTGTTTAAGGATATTCTCTTAAAACACTTGCCTGTCTATGCTATCTTGGGCAAAATATTTTACTGTAGATTGCTTTATGTGGCATGCGACAAGTCTCCTATATGTGATTCAATGAACAAACTTCCACCTTAACCAAGGTTGTTCACAGGGCACAAAAAATTATAAAGTGTTAATATGAAGTATTCCATTTTATATAACTTACATTAAACACTGTACTCTAATTCTATTTTCTATAAATAGAGACTAACAGACCCATTTTCTGTAGACTATTATGAAACAGTGTTATAATTATAATCACTTGTCTTATCCCAGAAAATGACAGTTCTCAATTACTGTGGTATAAAAATTAACTGTCCCTTATTATGTTAAATTCCATTAGCCCACATTACACTATCTAAACAGACTAAATTACATATAAGTATTTTGGATATGTATATTAGTACTCTGTGTACTAATGAACTCGGTATAGTTTACGTTTGTAGGGTCGTTGTTCTCCAGTGTGATGTCGTAATGGTTCTTTATGATGTTGTTATAATTCTCGTGTGGGACGTTATCATAATTCTCGTGTGGGACGTTGTTATAATTCCAATGTGGGATGTTGTTATAATTCCCATGTGGGACGTTGTTATAATTCTCGTGTGGGACGTTGTTATAGTTCTCGTGTGGGACGTTGTTATAGTTCCCATGTGGGACGTTAATATATTTCTCCTATTTGACGTTGTTAGTTCCCATGTGGGACGTTGTTATAATTCTCCTGTGGGACGTTGTTAAAGTTCTCCAGTGGGACGTTGTTGAAGTTCCCATGTGGGACGTTGTTATAGTTCTTCTGTGGGACGTTGTTAAAGTTCTCCAGTGGGACGTTGTTGAAGTTCCCATGTGGGACGTTGTTATAATTCTCCTGTGGGACGTTGTTATAGTTCTTCTGTGGGACGTTGTTATAGTTCCCATAAGGGACGTTGTTAAAGTTATCCCGTGTGACGTTGTTATAGTTCTCGTGTGGGACGTTGTTATAGTTCCCATGTGGGACGTTGTTAAAGTTCTCCAGTGGGACGTTGTTATAGTTCTCATGTGGTACGTTGTAAAAGTTCTCCTTTGGGACGTTGTTATAGTTCTCGTGTGGGACGTTGTTATAGTTCCCATGTGGGACGTTGTTAAAGTTCTCCAGTGGGACGTTGTTATAGTTCCCATGTGGGACGTTGTTAAAGTTCTCCAGTGGGACGTTGTTATAGTTCTCGTGTGGGACGTTGTTATAGTTCTCGTGTGGGACGTTGTTATAGTTCCCATGTGGGACGTTGTTAAAGTTCTCCAGTGGGACGTTGTTATAGTTCTGCTGTGGGACGTTGTTATAGTTCCCATGTGGGACGTTGTTAAAGTTCTCCAGTGGGACGTTGTTATAGTTCTCCTGTGGGACGTTGTAAAAGTTCTCCTTTGGGACGTTGTTATAGTTCTCGTGTGGGACGTTGTTATAGTTCCCATGTGGGACGTTGTTAAAGTTCTCCAGTGGGACGTTGTTATAGTTCTCGTGTGGGACGTTGTTATAGTTCTCGTGTGGGACGTTGTTATAGTTCCCATGTGGGACGTTGTTAAAGTTCTCCAGTGGGACGTTGTTATAGTTCCCATGTGGGACGTTGTTAAAGTTCTCCAGTGGGACGTTGTTATAGTTCTCGTGTGGGACGTTGTTATAGTTCTCGTGTGGGACGTTGTTATAGTTCCCATGTGGGACGTTGTTAAAGTTCTCCAGTGGGACGTTGTTATAGTTCTCCTGTGGGACGTTGTAAAAGTTCTCCTTTGGGACGTTGTTGTAGTTCCCATGTGGGACGTTGTTATAGTTCCCATGTGGTACGTTGTTAAAGTTCTCCTGTGGGACGTTGTTGTAGTTCCCATGTGGGACGTTGTTATAGTTCCCATGTGGGACGTTGTTATAGTTCCTATGTGGGACGTTGTTATAATTCCCATGTGGGACGTTGTTATAATTCCCATGTGGGACGTTGTTAAAGTTCTCCTGTGCTACGTTGCACTCCCAAGTAATACTTGTTTGTGTTATATCACAAAACATTATATTTGTCTAGCAATAAAATTGCAAAACTTGTAACAAACTTTTATGATAAACAGATATTTCTCCAATATCGATACAGCAAAAACATGTTTTCATTGACATAATTTCCTCAGTATACCTTTGGGCTTGGTGATTACAAGTCTGAAACCTGTATGTATTAAAACGATTCTTTTCCTTTAATAACCATCATTTGCATTGTCGCAAGTACTTCTGTATCTTTTCTTTCTGTGTTCAAATGTTTTCCCCTCAGGGCCTACACTTACATTTATCACTTACAAAATTTTCCCAGTGATGTTGGAAAAGATTATTATTCAAAATACTGCTGTTTAAAGCGTGTTTTAACATTTGACAATATACAATTTTAAATGTGACTGTGCGAGGCAATTGATCTTTTTTAAAGAAAGGTTAGTCCGTTCCTGGTCTTTCAACAATTTTTCTCGAGATTGCTTCTTGTCCTTAAATCCCTTTCCTAGAGTCCGTTCCTTGTCTCTCTCCTCTTTACCTTGAAACCACACCTTGTTTCTCTTCACATTACCCTGAGTTCCAATTTGTCTCTTTATCCATTTTCTTGAGTCCGTTCCATGCCTCTTTTTCTTTTACCTTGAATCCACTCTTTGTCCCTCTATCCATTATCTTGAGTCTCTTTCTGGCCTCTCTTCCCTTTACCTTGAGTTAACACTTTGTCGCTCTGACCATTAACTTGAGTCCGTTTCTTGTCGTTCTCCCCTTTATGTTGAGTTCGCTTCTTGTCCCTCTATCATATTCCTCGCAAAAGTTAAAGTTTAAAACTTGCATATAGTACAATAATTCTTTTCTTTTATCAAGCTTCGAACTAAATACGCCGCCCCTTTAATTTGAAATTTCTAGTCTATCTGCCAATTTGTTTGGGTCGGCTTTTAATCTAAAGTGTAGTGTATTTCACGGAGACCATATGTAAACTCCGGATTGAATACTTTCTACTCCCCGGATATGACGTCTTCTTATGCAGAGACTTATGTGTATTTCACCGATTTTAAACGGAAATTACCCCCGCCATTAACAAAGGGAAAAGTGTGTATGTCTGTACCATGAATGCCGCTAAACAGTTTCGTAAAGTCGGTTTAACACCATTCGGAATTATTTTGGAAAACACCTGTCCGTTCGAACATCTGTCATTCTCTAATCTGTCTGTCTGTCTGTCACAATAATAGTTTATGAGCCATAAAAACATCATATCTTGACGTTTGATACCTAACTACGCGGTTGGTAGGAGAAGTGAAAATGTGAAAACTGTGTAGACATAACGGATATGACGTCACACAGGAGAGTAGATGGTGCTGGTTGAGAACCACACACCACAAACATTCCAGGGCTCTCACCCACGTGGACGATTTGATGGAATACAGAAAGACGTATTTTTCAGTTCAAATGATTTAAGACCATATGAATCCCATGTGTATATAGAAGGCTTTTGAAGTCGTCTGTGTAAAATTATGCAACATCCTTTGGCTTATAATCTTTTTATTAAACATACGTGCAAGATTTTTAGTGAGAACACTTGGTAGATAATTGCGAGTAATAGTATACAGGTTTAAGGCCAGATGTTAAACCGTCAGGTTTAAATCATCGTGTATTTAGCGAGCCAGACAGTGCCTTCAGAACACTATAAATCATTTTACGTATGAGCTCCCTCTTCCTTCGCATGCTAATCATAATATGCTCTTCAGATTATTTCGACGGTGAGCTTTGCTATAAATCATGTTTCCAGTCATGATAAGTAGATTGTCAGTCAGGACACACACGAATTTCTGCCGTATTTTGTTTTAATGTTTCAAAGTAAGCACTGGATAAACGGATTCCAATCAAAAGAAAATTAATTCAAACAAAAAATACTGGTTTCGAAAAATACTCAATTACAGCAATACGTGAAATGTGTCAGTCTTGTGTTCTCCGGCATATCACGTGTCAATATCACGTGACAAGAGCCATATACCACGCCGTCGTGGGTTGACTGCACTACAAACAGTATGACCTGTAACAGGGACAAAGTTCACACAGGAAATACAAATTATTTGGCTTTATCAGGCTTGTGTGAACAAAGATTAATTTATTTTGAACCAGAAATGGATCTAAGACATGAATACCCGTACCGGAAGTGAATCTAAAATGTGACATGAACTAGCAATAAGAATAGTTTTCAACGTATTTCTAAACAAAATGATATATACTATAAAATATAACCTTGATTGGAGTTAGTTAATAAATAGACGGGGGAGCAGGAAAATAGCACTAGTCCTCAAGAAGTATGCGAAAATCTTTTATATTCAGTGACACGGTCGCAGCCGGAAACATAAACAACGCGTTACACAGAGGCATGGTTACGCCTAGTTACCATGTCATTAAACAGCCCCGATATTTCTACATATGTGCATATGTACTCCGCGGTAATGTTTTTGTATCATTGAAAATCTTATATGAAAGAAAAAGCACGATGAGACCACGTGATTAATTGGAGTTTGTATTTATCATCATATAGATATCAGTTGATTCATAAGATGATTTTGCATCATGTTTAATAAAGTATTTGATGTGAGTTCGCTGGCATTAGTCAAACTCGCTGGCATTAGTCAAACTCCCCTTGTTTGGTTTGTTTCGCTGGCATTAGTCAAACTCCCCTTGTTTGGTTTGTTTTGTACATCAAAGTATACTACATTTTCATCTAACACACCGATCATAGTGACTCCTCCATCAAGACCCTCGTTAAAACTCTTTGTATAACTTTGGTTTGAGAAATGTCCCCCCGTTTCTTTAGGACCGAGTTGATATTACACAGAGAGTAAAAATGTCTATAAATTCGCCGCCTAATTTATCTACTAAGATCCAATTAAAGGTAAATCATAGCTGCATTCAATACCGTCATTTATGTATTGTCACGTATCGCAACAAATTCTAACGTGTCCACACTGTCAGCTAATTTCATATTCAAATTGGATTTTATAAGTATAATTAGGTTTCAAAAATATTCCGACAAGATGAAAGAAATATGACTGAGCGGCCTGTCACGGCGGAATGTTTAAGTCCGTGTTTGGGTACGCGGAGGTATCCGGTCCTTGTGATTGACACTAAGTTGTCCTTTGGTGCCGTTTTATTGGCTTTGATTATTGGTGTCTCTTTATTACACCAGTAAAAACCATATAGAATATCCTCACTGTATTTATCATATATTTTGATAATAAAACAGTGCCATGTATATGGGTTATAATACAAAGAGATGGTTATTGTGTTTTAACGTTCCGTCCTGGGGTGTCGACGATTCTAACAACCTGGGAAAATTAAGAGACGTACAATATTATGAAAATGAATTGTTCTGGTTCGTCTGACTTGGAGATCAATTCTTGGTCATAAACGCTGATTATATTTAGAATCAGAAATTTATGCCCCGAAACTTAATCAGACATTCCCCTTTTTTAAAACAAATTTCCGTCTCCCCGTATTGCCTCCGTTGCTAAGAATTGACCTCCATCTTCAGACGCGTAACCAGTAATCATGAAGCTATTTAATTCCGCTCTACCCGAGCTTAAATTACTATGTTTAGCTTTTAGGGGTAATCTCTTCTTTGTCTGCACTGTAGACCAAAACAAAATTGTTCACAATGGAGAACAGGGATAGTCAATAGGAAACACGTGACCTTCAAACTTTATCATAGGTGTCGACCAGAGAAGTGAGACTACAAATCTCGTGCACGTATTGCAATAGGCCATCTTACTTACTTTGAATCTAGAATTAATAGAAAGATGTTCTTCATGGTCTGTTGACGACAATAGATTTTTCAAGAGGGATTCCATGCCAAAAACTGTTTTACATCATCAATGTATTACAACACGTCCTCGTAGCTCCGATATCTATTTCCGAAACCAATATTGTCCACATTTTCCTATATCACTAACAAGATCTGTCATCTAACACTACACTCGTTTTTTTTATTGTCATTTTTCCATATCCAAAATACGGGCATTAAATACCATTCTACATATAGTAATCAATATGATCAATATTCAACTTTCAGCCGCTAGCCATAAACTCCAAACCCAAAGCGCTATAACAATAGTTGTGGACATGTGTTTAAAAAAAAAGAAAATATCGAGACATCAATAGAATTTGTTTCAAACTTACACAAACCAAAATATCAAAAGGAAAGAAAGATTTACACGGAAACTCATGGAAAAGTACAGGGAGAATTATACCAGATGTTCATAAAGGATTAGCGTTTTCTGCTTCATCGACAACACCCGCCAATTAAATCTTTGTCAATCTAAGTAAGTATTTTGACGTTTACAAAATGAGAACAATTGTAAAATGTAACATGGTAGAAAGTTGTACTGATTCCAGCATAAAAATAGACAAAGAATCTATGATGTAAAATTAGATCGAGTAAACTTATCATTACATGAAGATGGATACTTACACTTATTCCAGTAAAAGTTGAGACATACAGATTTATTCTAATATAGAGTAAGACATGTTAACTTATTGTAATATAGAGTAAGACATGTCAACGTATTGTAATATAGAGTAAGACATGTTAACTTATTGTAATATAGAGTAAGACATGTCAACTTATTGTAATATAGAGTAAGACATGTCAACTTATTGTAATATAGAGTAAGACATGTCAACTTATTGTAATATAGAGTAAGACATGTCAACTTATTGTAATATAGAGTAAGACATGTCAACTTATTCTAATATAGAGTAAGACATGTCAACTTATTGTAATATAGAGTAAGACATGTCAACTTATTCTAATATAGAGTAAGACATGTCAACTTATTCTAATATAGAGTAGGACATGTCAACTTATTGTAATATAGAGTAAGACATGTCAACTTATTGTAATATAGAGTAGGACATGTCAACTTATTATAATATAGAGTAAGACATGTCAACTTATTGTAATATAGAGTAAGACATGTCAACTTATTCTAATATAGAGTAAGACATGTCAACTTATTGTAATATAGAGTAAGACATGTCAACTTATTCTAATATAGAGTAAGACATGTCAACTTATTCTAATATAGAGTAGGACATGTCAACGTTTTCAATAAAAGTGAGACATGTCACCTTATGACAATATCAAGTGAGACATATCAATGTTTTCCAGATGAAGTTTTCAGTCCCTGTACTTAAGATAGACAACTTATCAGATATTTTTTCATTAATTCATGTTCCATCGTCACGAAATTTTACGGTTAACTTTGACATTGGCCCATTATCTAATAAAATTGCTTCTGACGGAGACTTAATTCTGTGTATGTTAAGTTTGTGGTACTGAAACTGAAACTGAAACCCGTGTAGTATACAGCGACCTAGATACAGAGAATCAGTAAGAGAAAAGTACACAGTAGTGTCAACATTTAAATCATTTATACTATTTAAACTGTTACATATTTTGTGTTAATGCAAAAAATGTGTGTGTAAATAATTCAAGAAACTTGGAAATGCGGGCTGAACGAGAAGTTAAAACAATACACAGCTTGTACAATTAGAGACAGAAGATAAAGTTATCATGATGAGTGTTTTGACGTGGTTTGATCAGGGACCGTGTGTACTATTGGCCAGCATCTATAGTACACTATACACAATAAGAACAGTTCAACATATCAGACTTCCATTATATGCTGTTTTTGTACCTAATCCTACAGCTAGGTAGGCTTTAGTTGGTCCGTGTTTTGACGTGGTTTGCTCGTTTATATCAACCATTAGAATTTAAGGAAATAAGACTCGCCATGCATACATTCTCTGTATTTGCGGTAGATTTGTGTAATTGATAAAACTATTTACCTATCCCTAGTTTTTGGATCACAATTTTGTACACTTTATGCACTAATACCAAAACATTGATAGCATTGATAATAGACATACTACACTATAACGTGCTTTTTTCACCAGGTCCCAATCATGGTTAAGGGTTTTAAATGAAAATGTATTTTTTATTTCTTTTTTATGAAGGGGTGGGGGAGGGGGAGGGTGTTGTAGCGGAGGGAGGGGGTGGTGCAGAGATAGGGGGAAAATTATGTCATAAAATGTATAGAATTTAGAGATGCAATAATAACGGTATTATCTTTAACAACAGTACAATGTCGATATCCTAGACAAGTTGATGTCTTCATCATTGACATCTTATTACCATAACGCTTTCACCATCAGATTTTACTGTGGACTCTATTAACTTCGCTTGTCAAATACTTGTCATATTCGGCACATACCGTTTAACCTTGCCAACCTCTAATAACGCCCAGGCAGAATTTCACTTCTTTGTCATTAGCATTGTTTTGTATATCAAATTGTTTAACTTAAAACAAACGCCTAACACGCCATCAAATTACCAATAATGGAACATCAATTTTTCGCATTAGTAGCTCCAGTAACAGGCAATCGAGCTGAGACCAGGAGCTCTGCTTGTACATACCGCATATCTCTCAAAGTCAATTTATTCATCTATTCCTATTCTGTGCCTATGAATAAAATTACATGTTTTTCTCTAGCGGAAAACATATGAAATATACGGGGATATTTAATACGTCTAATCTTTATTTCTTTACCCCGCTTCAAGATTTCCATAAATTTGTCGTTAGTATGCATGCGTCTTGCTTGTCAGGAAATATCAGATGTATTTCCGATACAGAGTAACTCCGGCGCGATTAGAAAAATTGGATTTGAATATCATTCATAATCATCGGCGGATTTGACCCCGTATCGGTAGAAACATTAGCAGAATTTATCATGGGCGAAAAGGTCACCGAAGATTTCATTGCGATCGTTTATCACCGAACCAAGCCATGAAAATAACTAATTTAACGTGCGTTGGGCTATCTTCAGAGCTCGAATATTCATAGGTTATATTGTTAATAATGATATTGAATGATTGTGCCAATCTATCGCTGACTGCCATAGCTGGTATTTAAATGGAGTTTGGCAATGAGACTCTTAACATTTCAACGTCGACAGTATAAATTTGTGGTATCGATCAATATAAAGCTATGCTGATGAAGTATAGATCTCCGTGTTTCATCGCCAGTTCTGCCAGAGACATGGTTAGTGGCGCCTACTCTCTCACATATGAAATATTCCATAACATAGAGTGTGTCGACGTGCCCGTGTTCCTCCATTTATCTCCACTCTCTCGTGGGACCGATCAACAGAACGTATGATATTTTAACGGCTTCCAAGTTATGCTTTATAAAGATATGACAAGGTTGTTATAACCCTATAAATCGTGATATGAAATCACTCTCTGTGTTACAGCTAATATGTGATTTAATATAGCCTTTATCATAAAAGTTTGTTGCATAATTTTCCAGATATGTCGATTTAATTCAAAATCTGTTTTAATTCCACGTCATAAATTGATTTGACGATAGTCTTAATGTGCTTATAGAATGAATCGCTTCCATTTAATAGTTGTTTGTTATATTTGTAATCGGCGTGTACATGACCTACGGCCAGCTCGTACTGGCCCAGTAAAATAACGGCATTAAAACCATTATCACAGATATTACAATGGCATTTTAAACAAATTAATATATCTCATCACATAATATCAATTTCGTTTTCATTTCCATAACATTTAGAAGGTTAATAGTTTTACATGCTCACACATATTGATATCACTAATAAATGTAGAGGTATTCTCTCCTCGTGTGCATTATCATTTTAAACATTACATAGTTTTAATGTGTAATGGTTGTTTGCTAACAACGCTGATGACAACCTAAAACCTCAGATTCCTGAAAACTATCCTCTTTACATTTTTGATAAGAAATGGAAATACATTTATATATGTTTTTAAGTGTTTTATTGCAGGTGATGCATTTTTTGTTTCTTTTTGGTGAAATATACATTAAAAACACTACTCATAAAGGTTATATATAAATCTATAGTTTATAGATATAATGAGATAAGTTAAGACAAAATCTACACTTCTAATCACATGATCAATAGATTAAGAAAAACATACTTTTATATAAAATTAAAAACCATCTATTTTTTCATTCTTTTAAATGTCTCATAGTTGTTGCTGGTCGGAATTATGTCAACCGAACATAGATAAAACTTAAAAATTGATAAAAAGTTGAAAAAAAATTCAAACAATGTATTCGTAACACAATCAAACATTCGGAAATGTCTGGTTTATGAATATTCCTGTGTATGCTGCTCGGAGGAGTTTCACAGGTGTGATGACCGTGGAGTGAAAACTTTTCAGGAACTGTTGACTGTAAACTAGAGCAATATAGGTGATAGTGTAAAAATAATTAATTGATAAATGACTACAATATTTTCTATACAGAGAGCTTACACAATGATTGGTTGTGGTAAATGGTGTTTATTTCACTCGATTTAGTTTTTTTTGACGGAGTACGAATGCAAATTAAAAAACCAAATCATTACAAAAACAAACGTTAACTACTTATTGTGCGCCTGTTCGGTCAAAGTTCACCCTTTTAGCCAATCAAAAGATGTCCAAGTTTTACATCACAAGTGGTATCAATGATGAATAGGTGCCTTAGTAGTAGACACTCGCCAAATGATGTAAAAAACTTATTCATAATTATTTAATTATAATCAAACATCATTAACAACTTGTCTAATAACTGGACAATTAATGAATGAATGCACCATATGGACAAGGATTGACGTACGTCACAGACTTTAACGTATTCGCATCAATACCAGATATTTGTCCTTGTACCTGAACGGGAATTGCCGTACGCAGTTCACACATGAAAATGGGCTTATTCACATCATTAGTAAACATTTGTATGACGTGTCTTATGAACGGAGATTGGCGTACTTGCTTCCTTAATCGAGATTGTCATTGCTGGATAACTATTTATGTGTGTAGTGAAAGAAGTTCGGCTAATGTAATGCATTATTAAAAATTGGTTTATATGCTTAGTAAAAATATATTTCACTGACGGAATTTGCTTATTTGCATAGACGTATTATGTACCCGCCAAGAAAAGAAAATCTCTGCATTATAGACACTTGGTTACATTAAAGGGACTAGATGGTCAGATATTCATTTCGTAAATGATAAAACCATTTTAACATTTAAATATTTATTAAAAATTGTGTTTTTTCTGTTAATTATTGTATTTTGAAATTTGCATAACCATTTTATTAACAACGTCAAAAAAGTTACAATCAAATACGAGCGAATCAACATTAATACATGTCATTATCGTTCGGCGAGTGCAATTTTAGATGAAGATTAATTAAAATTCATTTGACAAGATGTCATTTCACAAAGTAAGAAACATGGCTGGCAATTGAGTTTAGGCTAATTAACATAATTATACATTGTAAGAAATCATATCAAAACGGCGGGTTAAAACGAGGCTCCGAAAGGTCACGTGATGAACTCGGTTATCTCCGATCAAAACAGCGATGGGCCGTAGACACAACAGCGAGTGTTGACTAGCGTTAGTTTGAAGCTGATAATCTTTATCAATGTTTCTCAGAGAGTGTTATAATTTTGTGAAGAGTCTAATTTTAAACTTCGTAATACTTGTCCGAAATCAAACGCATGGGAAAAAGTAACGAAATCTAATCATTTAGTCCCTTTAAAAGATCTTAGATCATGGGTGTGCTCTATTAGCTGGCATTGGCTTCTTTGTCTCGTTAACGAATGTTGATGTGCACGAAAAAAACCTCTAGAAACTAGACTAACATTCTGAAACAGTGACCGAAGACAAGTTATTGTAAACAGAAAGATCACTAGAAACTAGACTAAGGTAGCAGTACACAGTTTCTCGGTGTGGCCATGGGTGATTTTTCGCTCATTAGATTACCCCATTATAAAGGTTTTAATTAAAGATGAAAAAAAAACGTTGCCAAAAATTGGTCCTGTCATGTTAAAGTGGACAATGTGGGGTTTCATTTTTTTCAGGATAATATTTTAGTTTTGTGTTGGAGATTACTATTTGGGCAGTCTCGAATCTGTGTCTACGTACCAAAAACTAGCTTAACAGGAAGTGAAATTTTCATAGTGTTTACATGTGGTCATGTTATGAAGAATTTCCGAGTTCCGAGTTCCAAGACAGTGTTGTTGATTGTAAGATAGGTGTTTAGAATTAAATTTCTTCCAGAAAGTTGTAGTGTTAGGTTGAAATTAGCAGTATTTTAGCATTTTTAGCATTTTTTCAGTAGGTAACCATGATAATCAATTGTCAAAAATCAGAGGAAAGTTTTGTTTTTACACAAATTTCATCTCTATGCTGTTAATGTAATTGTTATGTAGTTTATAGATATATATACATGTATTGATGTATTTTTCATAACCAATCTGCTATACCTGTATATCTCAAACATGACAAATAATTTCAGGAAAAATGCAAATTAACTGTTTACTGCTACCTAACATCTGAAACAGTGACCGAAGACAAGTTATTGTACACAGAAAGATCACCAGAAACTAGACTTACACCCTGAACCCTGAAAAAGTAACCGAAGACAAGTTAATGTACACAAAAAGACCGCTAGAAAGCAGACTAACACACTGAAAAAGTGACCGAAGACAAGTTATACACAGAAAGATCACCAGAAACTAGACTTACACCCTGAACCCTGAAAAAGTGACCGAAGACAAGTTAATGTACACAGAAAGACCGCTAGAAAGCAGACTAACACACTGAAAAAGCGACCGAAGACAAGTTATTGTACACAGAAAGATCACTAGACACTAGACTAACACACTGAAAAAGTGACCGAAGACAAGTTAATGTTCACGGAAATATCACTAGACACTAGACTTACACTCTGAAAAAGTGACCGAAGACAAGTTATTGTACACAGACTAAGACTCTGAAAAATTGCCATATGAAAGTTTTCACCTCAATCGGTGAAATATAGTTGTTATCAAGAAACTCGCCATATTCTCAGATCACAGGATATGTTCAGATATAGAGATAAACGAAAAGATGTGACTCTGTGGTAGAGGTAAACGTAGAGATGTGACCCTGTGGTAGAGGTAAAAGTAGCGATGTGACCCTGTGATAGAGGTAAACTTAGCGATGTGACCCTGTGATAGAGGTAAACGCAGAGATGTGACTCTGTGGTAGAGGTAAACGTAGCGATGTGACCCTGTGGTAGAGGTAAAAGTAGCGATGTGACTCTGTGGTAGAGGTTAATGTAGCGATGTGACCCTGTGATAGAGGTTAATGTAGCGATGAGACCCTGTGATAGAGGTAAACTTAGCGATGTGACCCTGTGATAGAGGTAAACGTAGCGATGTGACTCTGTGGTAGAGGTTAATGTAGCGATGTGACTCTGTGGTAGAGGTTAATGTAGCGATGTGACCCTGTGATAGAGGTTAATGTAGCGATGAGACCCTGTGATAGAGGTAAACTTAGCGATGTGACCCTGTGATAGAGGTAAACGTAGCGATGTGACTTTGTGATAGAGGTAAACGTAGCGATGTGACCCTGTGATAGAGATAAACGTAGCGATGTCACTCTGTGGTAGAGGTAAACGTAGCGATGTGACCCTGTGATAGAGGTAAACGTAGCGATGTGACTCTGTGTAGAGGTAAACGTAGCGATGTGACCCTGTGGTAGAGATAAACGTAGCGACGTGACTCTGTGCAGAGGTAAAAGTAGCGATGTGACCTTGTGATAGAGGTAAACGTAGCGATGTGACTCTGTGTAGAGGTAAACGTAGCGATGTGACCCTGTGATAGAGGTTAATTTAGCGATGTGACTCTGTGTAGAGGTAAACGTAGCGATGTGACCCTGTGATAGAGGTTAACGTAACGATGTGACTCTGTGTAGAGGTAAACGTAGCGATGTGACTCTGTGTAGAGGTAAACGTAGCGACGCGACCCTGTGATAGAGGTAAACGTAGCGATGCGACCCTGTTGTACTCGTGAAATTTTATGTTTATATATTCATATGGTGTTACGTTTAGTAAAAGCCCTTGGCATAGTTAAGTCATTTTGTGGTTATTATTTCGTTAAAACATTCAATTTAATGTACATTTGTGATGCAAGTGTCATGTTCTGCTGCTAGCATATACATAAGAAATCGCTAGAAGAAAACTTTTAAGCTGAAAAAATCTAAGGCTTTAAAAATATTAATACAAAATATGGGATTTCTTTTCGCTCAACTTGAACTGGTTCAAACAAGTCAAGAGATTTTCTCAACGAGTGAATTCATTTTCTCACATCATGTCCTTGGTGTTTTCTATAATCGATCGACTTGTTTACATATTTGATCAAAAAAGTTTTGTTTATAATTTTACATATTAAGTAATTTATTCCAAAATATCCGTTAGGTAGATTTCTCTGTTTTACTAACATATCTCGTTATGTCGATTACTCAGTTTTAACAACATATCACGTTATGTCGGCTTCTCAGTTTCGGCAAAATATCACGTTATGTCGACTTCTCAGTTTTACTAACATATCACGTTATGTCGACTTCTCAGTTTTGCTAGCATATCACGTTATGTCGGCTTCTCAGTTTTGGCAAAATATCACGTTATGTCGACTTCTCAGTTTTACTAACATATCACGTTATGTTGACTTCTTGTTTTTACTAACACATTACGTTATGTCGATTTCTCAGTTTTACCGACACATCACGTTCTGTTGACTTCTCAGTTTTACAACCATATCACGTTATGTCGACTTCTCATTTTTACCAACACATTACGTTATGTCGATTTCTCAGTTTTACCGACACATCACGTTATGTTGACTTCTCAGTTTTACAACCATATCACGTTATGTCGACTTCTCATTTTTACCAACACATTACGTTATGTCGACTTCTCAGTTTTATCAACATATCACGTTATGTCGATTTCTCAGTTTATTAACATATCACGTTATGTCGACTTCTCAGTTTTACCGACACATCACGTTATGTTGACTTCTCAGTTTTACAACCATATCACGTTATGTCGACTTCTCATTTTTACCAACACATTACGTTATGTCGATTTCTCAGTTTTACCGACACATCACGTTATGTTGACTTCTCAGTTTTACAACCATATCACGTTATGTCGACTTCTCATTTTTACCAACACATTACGTTATGTCGACTTCTCAGTTTTATCAACATATCACGTTATGTCGATTTCTCAGTTTTGGCAACATATCACGTTATGTCGACTTCTCAGTTTTACCAACATATCACGTTATGTCGATTTCTCAGTTTATTAACATATCACGTTATGTCGACTTCTCAGTTTTACCAACATATCACGTTATGTCGATTTCTCAGTTTTGGCAACATATCACGTTATGTCGACTTCTCAGTTTTACCAACATATCACGTTATGTCGATTTCTCAGTTTTACTAACATATCACGTTATGTCGACTTCTCGGTTTTACCAACATATCACGTTATGTCGATTTCTCAGTTTTGCCGACTTAGGTAACATAACAGGTAATATGTGACCGTAAATGGACAATCCCCACGTAAGGAAACTCGTGATGATGGACATTCGCAGATTTTTTGTGAAATAAATAAAATATGATTTGTGAAATAAATGAAATAGAAATAGATATTACTTATAAACACTATATTAAAGCACTTTTAATGTCTACATTTCCATGCAGTATAATCAACGTTATCATCACATATATATCTTATGGTGGAGTGTATCACCTGGGATGTCAATCCTATCTTGCTTTTTCTATTTTGAAAATGTTCTCGTGCCTGATGATATTTTTAGAAATAAGAAAAACTCTAAGAGTAAACAAATAACGGTGGAAAATAAGGAAAATAGCATCGACAAGAGTTCTCGATGTCGAGTTACATTTATGGTTTATATCGTAATAGACACGAACAAATGTCTATTCTTTCACCTTGGCTATGTTTTATGTCTACTTCGTTAAAATTCATAGAAAATGTTAAAATAAAATATAATTTGTAATATTTATCACATGATACCTTGATCAGGTTTATATTGATGATGAATATAAGTTGATGTGATGAGTTGTTCTGTAGTTACAAGTCGTCAACATTACATAGTCAGTTCTGAAAATATCAGTCACATGTAACAGATCGGTCAACATCTGTCACAAGGGACATATAAACCTTCCAATTTTCTACTATAAATCGTACAAAATCATTTATCCTTATTCTTAATGGTACTTGCTTCACGTATCACTCAAAAACGTCCTTTATTCACTCAGGCTACAAGAGGTCAGCTGTAGTGCAGGATATTCTAAACTAGGACATTTCATACACTGTTAGTAGCAATATATCAATAGAATATAGTAAACTTTATTTGTTTTACAACAATTGCGACACAAGTTTTTCCAACTTACATAAATCACTCTTGTTGGCCTGTGGAAATTTTCGCAGGGGTTCATTTCGCGATTTCCATGCGTAAACTATACGCGTGGGGGTTATTTTCGCGATCAACTTTCATTTAATTTCGTCTATAAAATGTAAGTGGGGAGGGGGATTTTCGCGATCTAACGACCTTCGCGTAATTAGCCATAAATTTTCACGTTTACGGTAGAATTTTGGAATATTTCTATGTCGAAATTGACAAACACTCGGATTTTACATTTGAAAAGAAAATATAATTCGTTTCTTCTTTCTTCGCCACATAAATTGCAAAATTCTGTCTATCTCCTCAGATACTTTCTGACTACCTACAAGTTTTGATATAACATCTGGTGACCACGGGTTCGGACACTATAGTACTGCTGTAGAACTGGTTCTAGTGCCATAACTCACGTGTGTTTTCCCGTTATAAAACGTTTGTCATCAGTTCGCCAGCATTTTTACATTAAGTGTTATATTTATGGGACAAGTTCAATCATTGGTGAGACCCAAAGGCTCGCCACTTATGTCTTTCTTTATCCTCGCCAAAATACATACTATTTCAAAACACCAACATATATTCTGTATATTAAACAGATACAGATAGAATACCTGTACAATCTAACTTATGTCACTGACACGGGATATTTATGGTAAGGATTGTCGGTTCAACTTGTTCAGAAAGGACCCTCGAAAGGGAAAAACGTTATTTTTGTAAATAACGCAATTCAATATAAGATACTAATTTGATGTACAAAGCCAACCTCAACACCAAATCTGAAAAAAACTCGGATAGGTTGATAAGTCGGATCCGGCAGCATCGATTAGATAATTAACAAATAGTAATTGACCTGGGATTGTAGCACATTCTCAGAGCAACGATATGATCTTATATAATAACAAAACTAACACACACAAATACAGCCTGGCCGTCCTTATAGTGTACAGGTAGGAGGAATATGCAGTCGTAAAAGTGACAGTTCTGATCGCAGACAAGTGATCGATATGGATGATAATATAAATTGATATCGATCTGTATCAGCTTTTAAATGGACATATTTTCCTTTGATGTTTTCTGTGTCTTAATGATGGTATCATTCACAACTGTATACCTGTACAACTGTACACATGTACAACTGTACATCCGTACACATGTACAGCTGTACACATGTACAACTGTACATCTGTACACCTGTACAACTGTACGACTACATACCTGTACAACTGTACACCTGTATACCTGTACACCTGTACACATGTACAACTGTACATCTGTACACCTGTACAACTGTACGACTACGTACCTGTACACCTGTATACCTGTACACCTGTACACATGTACAACTGTACAACTGTACAACTGTACATCTGTACGACTACATACCTGTACAACTGTACACCTGTATACCTGTACACCTGTACACATGTACAACTGTACAACTGTACATCTGTACAACTGTACGACTACATTTACAACTGTACGACTACATACCTGTACACCTGTACACATGTACAACTGTACAACTGTACGACTACATACCTGTACAACTGTACACATGTACAACTGTACAACTGTACACCTGTACAACTGTACTGAGAAAGTCTCAGGTAGGATACCTATGGCATCAAAAGTATTTTTGGTTATATAAATACACTATTCTCTAAGATCTGAGAGGACACAGTCACTAATATCAATGATGTACACATGTACTGTAGAATTATTACACTCTGTGTCAGTGATGTACGCTTGTACTGTAGAATTATTACACTCTGTGTCAGTGATGTACACCTGTACTGTAGAATTATTACACTCTGTGTCAGTGATGTACACCTGTACTGTAGAATGATTACACTCTGTGTCAGTGATGAACTCCGGTAATGTAGAATGATTACACTCTGTGTCAGTGATGAACTCCGGTAATGTAGAATTATTACACTCTGTGTCAGTGATGTACACCTGTACTGTAGAATGATTACACTCTGTGTCAGTGATGAACTCCGGTAATGTAGAATGATTACACTCTGTGTCAGTGATGAACTCCGGTAATGTAGAATTATTACACTCTGTGTCAGTGATGTACACCTGTACTGTAGAATGATTACACTCTGTGTCAGTGATGAACTCCGGTAATGTAGAATTATTACACTCTGTGTCAGTGATGTACACCGGTACTGTAGAATTATTACACTCTGTGTCAGTATGTACAAATGTACTGTAGAATTATTACACTGTGTGACAGTGATGTACACCTGTAGTGTAGAATTATTACACTCTGTGTCAGTATGTACAAATGTACTGTAGAATTATTACACTCTGTGTCAGTGATGTACACATGAACTGTAGAATTATTACACTCTGTGTCAGTGATGTACACATGTACTGTAGAATTATTACACTCTGTGTCAGTGATGTACACCTGTACTGTAGAATCATTACACTCTGTGTCAGTGACATACACATGTACTGTAGAATTATTACACTGTGTCAGTGATGTACACATGAACTGTAGAATTATTACACTCTGTGTCAGTGATGTACACATGAACTGTAGAATTATTACACTCTGTGTCAGTGATGTACACATGAACTGTAGAATTATTACACTCTGTGTCAGTGATGTACACATGAACTGTAGAATTATTACACTCTGTGTCAGTGATGTACACATGAACTGTAGAATTAGTACACTTTGTGTCAGTATGTACAAATGTACTGTAGAATTATTACACTCTGTGTCAGTGATGTACACATGAACTCTAGAATTAGTACACTTTGTGTCAGTATGTACATATATACTGTAGAATTAGCACACTTTTTCTCAGTATGTACAAATGTACTGTAGAATTATTACACTCTGTGTCAGTGATGTACACATAAACTCTAGAATTAGTACACTTTGTGTCAGTATGTACACATATACTGTAGAATTAGCACACTTTTTCTCAGTATGTACAAATGTACTGTAGAATTATTACACTCTGTGTCAGTGATGTACACATGAACTCTAGAATTAGTACACTTTGTGTCAGTATGTACACATATACTGTAGAATTAGCACACTTTTTCTCAGTATGTACAAATGTACTGTAGAATTATTACACTCTGTGTCAGTGATGTACACATGAACTCTAGAATTAGTACACTTTGTGTCAGTATGTACACATATACTGTAGAATTAGCACACTTTTTCTCAGTATGTACAAATGTACTGTAGAATTATTACACTCTGTGTCAGTGATGTACACATGAACTCTAGAATTAGTACACTTTGTGTCAGTATGTACACATATACTGTAGAATTACTACACTCTTTGTCAGTGATGTACACCTGTACTGTAGAATTATTACACTCTGTGTCAGTGATGTACACCTGTACTGTAGAATTATTACACTCTGTGTCAGTGATGTACACCTGTACTGTAGAATTATTACACTCTGTGTCAGTGATATACACCTGTAATATAGAATTATTACACTCTGTGTCAGTGATGTACACCTATAGTGTAGAATTATTACACTCTGTGTCAGTGATCTACACTTGTACTGTAGAATTATTACACTCTGTGTCAGTGATGTACACCTGTACTGTAGAATTATTACTCTCTGTGTCAGTGATATACACCTGTAATATAGAATTATTACACTCTGTGTCAGTGATGTACACATATAGTGTAGAATTATTACACTCTGTGTCAGTGATCTACACTTGTACTGTAGAATCATTACACTCTGTGTCAGTGATTTACACCTGTAGTGTAGAATTATTACACTCTGTGTCAGTGATCTACACTTGTACTGTAGAATCATTACACTCTGTGTCAGTGATGTACACCTGTACTATAGAATTATTACAGTTTGTGTCAGTGATGTACACCTGTACTGTAGAATTATTACACTCTGTGTCAGTGATGTACGCTTGTACTGTAGAATTATTACACTCTGTGTCAGTGATCTACACCTGTACTGTAGAATTATTACACTCTGTGTCAGTGATGTACACCTGTAGTGAAGAATTATTACACTCTGTGTCAGTGATCTACACCTGTACTGTAGAATCATTACACTTTGTGTCAGTGATGTACACATGCACTGTAGAATTATTACACTCTGTGTCAGTGATCTACACCTGTACTGTAGAATTATTACAGTTTGTGTCAGTGATGTACACCTGTACTGTAGAATTATTACACTCTGTGTCAGTGATGTACGCTTGTACTGTAGAATTATTACACTCTGTGTCAGTGATGTACACCTGTACTGTAGAATTATTACACTCTGTGTCAGTGATGTACATCTGTACTATAGAATTATTAAACTTTGTGTCAGTATGTACACATGTACTATAGAATTACTACACTCTGTGTCAGTGATGTACACCTGTACTGTAGAATGATTTCACTCTTTGTCAGTGATGTATATCTGTACTCTAGAATTATTACACTCTGTCAGTGATCTACACCTGTACTGTAGAATTATTACACTCTGTGTCAGTATGTACACATGTACTGTAGAATCATTACACTTTGTGTTAGTGATGTACACCTGTACTGTAGAATTATTACACTCTGTGTCAGTGATGAACTCCGGTACTGTAGAATCATTACACACTGTGTCAGTGATGTACATCTGTACTATAGAATTACTACACTCTGTGTCAGTGATGTACACCTGTACTGTGGAATTACTACACTCTTTGTCAGTGATCTACACCTGTACTGTAGAATCATTACAATCTGTGTCAGTGATGTACACCTGTACTGTAGAATCATTACACTCTGTGTCAGTGACATACACATGTACTGTAGAATTATTACACTGTGACAGTGATGTACTCCGTTACTGTATAATTATTACACTTTGTGTCAGTATGTACACATGTACTGTAGAATTATTACACTCTGTGACAGTGATGTACTTCGGTACTGTATAATTATTACACTTTTTGTCAGTATGTACACATGAACTGTAGAATTATTACACTCTGTGTCAGTGATGTACAGCTGTACTATAGAATTATTACACTTGTACTTTAGAAGTATTATACTCGGTGGCAGTGATGTAAACTTGTACTGTAGAATTATTACACTCTCTGTCAGTGATATACACCTGTACTGTAGAATTATTACAGTTTGTGTCAGTGATGTACACCTGTACTGTAGAATTATTACACTCTGTGTCAGTGATGTACGCTTGTACTGTAGAATTATTACACTCTGTGTCAGTGATCTACACCTGTACTGTAGAATTATTACACTCTGTGTCAGTGATGTACACCTGTACTGTAGAATGATTACACTCTGTCTCAGTGATGTACACCTGTACTTTAGAATTATTACAGTCTGTGTCAGTGATGTACACCTGTCCTGTAGAATGATTACACTCTGTGTCAGTGATGTACGCTTGTACTGTAGAATTATTACACTCTGTGTCAGTGATGTACACCTGTACTGTAGAATGATTACACTCTGTTTCAGTGATGTACACCTGTAGTGTAGAATGATTACACTCTGTCTCAGTGATGTACACCTGTACTTTAGAATTATTACAGTCTGTGTCAGTGATGTACACCTGTCCTGTAGAATGATTACACTCTGTGTCAGTGATGTACGCTTGTACTGTAGAATTATTACACTCTGTGTCAGTGATGTACACCTGTACTGTAGAATGATTACACTCTGTTTCAGTGATGTACACCTGTAGTGTAGAATGATTACACTCTGTGTCAGTGATGTACGCATGTACCGTAGAATGATTACACTCTGTGTCAGTGATGTACGCTTGTACTGTAGAATTATTACTCTTTGTGTCAGTGATGTACACCTGTACTGAAGAATTATTCTACTCTGTGTCAGTGATCTACACCTGTACTGTAGAATGATTACACTCTGTGTCAGTGATGTACACCTGTACTGTAGAATTATTACACTCTGTGTCAGTGATGAACTCCGGTACACTAGAATCATTACACTCTGTGTCAGTGATGTACACCTGTACTGTAGAATTATTACATTTTGTGTCAGTATGTAGAAATGTACTGTAGAATTATTACACTGTGTGACAGTGATATACTCCGGTACTGTATAATTATTACACTTTTTGTCAGTATGTACACATGAACTGTAGAATTATTACACTCTGTGTCAGTGATGTACGTCTGTACTATAGAATTATTAAACTTTGTGTCAGTATGTACACATGTACTATAGAATTACTACACTCTGTGTCAGTGATGTACACCTGTACTTTAGAATTATTACTGTCCGTGTCAGTGATGTACACCTGTCCTGTGGAATGATTACACTCTGTGTCAGTGATGTACTCCGTTACTGTAAATTATTACACTTTGTGTCAGTATGTATACATGTACTGTAGAATTATTACACTCTGTGACAGTGCTGTACTTCGGTACTGTATAATTATTACACTTTTTGTCAGTATGTACACATGAACTGTAGAATTATTACACTCTGTGTCAGTGATGTACAGCTGTACTATAGAATTATTACACTTGTACTTTAGAAGTATTATACTCGGTGGCAGTGATGTAAACTTGTACTGTAGAATTATTACACTCTCTGTCAGTGATATACACATGTACTGTAGAATTATTACAATCTGTGTCAGTGATGTACACCTGTAGTGAAGAATTATTACACTCTGTGTCAGTGATGTACACCTGTACTGTAGAATCATTACACTTTGTGTCAGTGATGTACACATGCACTGTAGAATTATTACACTCTGTGTCAGTGATCTACACCTGTACTGTAGAATTATTACAGTTTGTGTCAGTGATGTACACCTGTACTGTAGAATTATTACACTCTGTGTCAGTGATGTACGCTTGTACTGTAGAATTATTACACTCTGTGTCAGTGATCTACACCTGTACTGTAGAATTATTACACTCTGTGTCAGTGATGTACACCTGTAGTGAAGAATTATTACACTCTGTGTCAGTGATGTACACCTGTAGTGAAGAATTATTACAATCTGTGTCAGTGATCTACACCTGTACTGTAGAATCATTACACTTTGTGTCAGTGATGTACACATGCACTGTAGAATTATTACACTCTGTGTCAGTGATCTACACCTGTACTGTAGAATTATTACAGTTTGTGTCAGTGATGTACACCTGTACTGTAGAATCATTACAATCTGTGTCAGTGATGTACACCTGTACTGTAGAATCATTACACTCTGTGTCAGTGACATACACATGTACTGTAGAATTATTACACTGTGACAGTGATGTACAACGTTACTGTATAATTATTACACTTTGTGTCAGTATGTACACATGTATTGTAGAATTATTACACTCTGTGACAGTGCTGTACTTCGGTACTGTATAATTATTACACTTTTGTCAGTATGTACACATGAACTGTAGAATTATTACACTCTGTGTCAGTGATGTACAGCTGTACGATAGAATTATTACACTTGTACTTTAGAAGTATTATACTCGGTGGCAGTGATGTAAACTTGTACTGTAGAATACTCTCTGTAGAATACATGTACACTCTTTGTGTCAGTGATGTACACCTGTACTGTAGAATTATTACACTTTTTGTCGGTGATGTACACCTGTACTGTAGAATTATTACACTCTGTGTCAGTGATGTACAGTTTGTGTCAGTGATGTACTGTAGTGATGTACACATGCACTGTAATTATTACACTTTGTGTCAGTGATGTACACATGTACTGTAGAATTATTACACTCTGTGTCAGTGATGTACACCTGTACTGTAGAATTATTACATTATTACTCTGTGTCAGTGATGTACACCTGTACTGTAGAATGATTACACTCTGTGTCAGTGATGTACACCTGTACTGTAGAATGATTACACTCTGTGTCAGTGATGTACACCTGTACTGTAGAATTACTACACTCTGTGTCAGTGATGAACTCCGGTATTGTATAATTATTATACTCTGTCAGTGATGTACACCTGTACTGTAGAATTATTACAGTCTGTGTCAGTGATGTACGCTTGTACTGTAGAATTATTACACTCTGTGTCAGTGATGTACGCCTGTACTGTAGAATTATTACACTCTGTGTCAGTGATGTACACCTGTACTGTAGAATTATTACACTCTGTGTCAGTGATGTACACCTGTACTGTAGAATTATTACACTCTGTGTCAGTGATGTACACCTGTACTGTAGAATTATTACATACACTCTGTGTCAGTGATGTACGCCTGTACTGTAGAATTATTACAGTCTGTGTCTGTGATGTACACCTGTACTTTAGAATTATTACACTCTGTGTCAGTGATGTACACCTGTACTGTAGAATTATTACACTCTGTGTCAGTGATGTACAACTGTACTGTAGAATTATTACACTCTGTCAGTGATCTACACCTGTACTATAGAATTATTACACTATGTGTCAGTGATGTACACCTGTACTGTAGAATTATTACACTCTGTGTCAGTGATGTACACCTGTACTGTAGAATTATTACACTCTGTGTCAGTGATGTACACCTATACTGTAGAATTATTACACTCTGTGTCAGTGATGTACACCTGTAGTATAGAATTACTACACTCTGTGTCAGTGATGTACACCTGTACTGTAGAATTATTACACTCTGTGTCAGTGATGTACGCTTGTACTGTAGAATTATTACACTCTGTGTCAGTGATGTACACCTGTACTGTAGAATGATTACACTCTGTGTCAGTGATGTACGCATGTACTGTAGAATGATTACACTCTGTGTCAGTGATGTACGCTTGTACTGTAGAATTATTACACTCTGTGTCAGTGATGTACACCTGTACTGTAGAATTATTACACTCTGTTTCAGTGATGTACTGTGTCAGTGATGTACACCTGTACTGTAGAATTATTACACTCTGTGTCTGATGTACTGATGTATTACACTCTGTGTCAGTGATGTACACTCTGTGTCAGTGATGTACTGAGGTACTGTAGATTCATTACACTCTGTGTCAGTGATGTACACCTGTACTGTAGAATCATTACACTCTGTGTCAGTGACATACACATGTACTGTAGAATTATTACACTCTGTGTCAGTGATGTACTGAGGTACTGTAGAATCATTACACTCTGTGTCAGTGATGTACACCTGTACTGTAGAATGATTTCACTCTTTGTCAGTGATGTATATCTGTACTGTAGAATTATTACACTTTTTGTCGGTGATGTACACCTGTACTGTAGAATTATTACACTCTGTCAGTGATCTACACCTGTACTGTAGATTCATTACACTCTGTGTCAGTGATGTACACCTGTAATGTAGAATCATTACACTCTGTGTCAGTGATGTACACCTGTATTACACTCTGTGTCAGAATTATTACACACTGTGTCAGTGATGTACACCTGTACTGTAGAATTATTACACTCTGTGTCAGTGATGTACACCTGTACTGTAGAATTATTACATTCTGTGTCAGTGATGTACACCTGTAGTGTAGAATTATTACACTCTGTGTCAGTGATGTACACCTGTACTGTAGAATTATTACATTCTGTGTCAGTGATGTACACCTGTAGTGTAGAATTATTACACTCTGTGTCAGTGATGTACACCTGTACTGTAGAATTATTACACTCTGTGTCAGTGATGTACACCTGTACTGTAGAATTATTACACTTTGTGTCAGTGATGATCACTTGTACTTTAGCATTACTACACTCTGTGTCAGTGATGTACACCTGTACTGTAGAATTATTACACTTTGTGTCAGTGATGATCACTTGTACTTTAGCATTACTAACACTCTGTGTCAGTGATGTACACCTGTACTGTAGAATTATTACACTCTGTGTCAGTGATGTACACCTGTACTGTAGAATTATTACACTGTGTGTCAGTGATGTACACATGTACTGTAGAATTATTACATTCGGTGTCAGTGATGTACACCTGTACTGTAGAATTACTACACTGTGTGTCAGTGATGTACACCTGTAGAATTATTACTGATATTCTAAAACAGATGTTTTGAAAGTCTTGTGCTTTTTTTGATGGATATTGCATGGAATCAAATCAAATTTTCATTTCTAATTGACAGTCCTAATAAATGATGGAACTGTGTCACTAGATTCACAGATCTAATGAAATATGATATGAAGAACCTGTGTTCTCCCAGAAACACAATCAATATCAATTCCTTTGACATATATATATTGACATGGATATCTTTTTCTTTCTCACTTTCTCTCTCATAACAGAAAACAAAAACCAGAAATACAGTTGCTTTGGCCTTTTTATTTGTCTGGTATGACAAAATAAAAACCTAAGTTATAAACTACATTGTACAGACTTTCTACCAATATAACTTGTCCAGCCACACAATTCCTTGTTAAATATCTATGGGTTGAAAGGTCAAATGAGGTCAGATATGACACTGACCTCCATGGTCAAAGTTCAGGAGTGATCATAATGTCACAAAAACTAAAAAAAGATATACATAGCGCATTTAAGTAAATAAATACCCATTGCACATGATCAAACCGTTACATCGCTGAATTCCAATATGAACACAAGAACAGCTTATAGAGAGCTAGCCAAATGACCCCACCCCCACACACACCCACCTCCAGCCCTCCCCTTATGTATATGTCAGGCAGTGTAATAAGACATAGTCAGGGTTAAATGATACCAAATTATCCCTGAATGGGAGATGGCCTGTCACATGTATAATTTGGGTTCAAGGTCAATGCTTATGAATGGGTGAGGTTAAAGTTAATAAAAAAAATAACAGGAGAGTTTAATAACTTAGTTTGTCCCAGAATTTGTTTCATTTTCTCTCTGTTAGGAGTGTTTTACTTTCTCTATTCGACTAAGTAATGATTAAATATCCAAGATATTAACAAAAATCATGTAATATGGACCAAGCCATCCATCTCTTTATTTCTCTTTAATATTGGACTGATTTCTAATTTATACAACTTTGAATGCTCCAGTAAATATATTTTGATAAATACATATACAGGCTAATATTAAATTTTCATTTCATCAACCTCCTAACATTGTGTAGATAATATCTAAGTCCCAAGTATCTGAACAACAAAGGGTTTTACAATAACAAGCACAGGGGTGTAAAGATTTCATATATAATTAAAGTGTCAACAATTAAAATCGATTCTATTTTTATTTGACTTTAGTTTGAATCATTCAGGTGAAATAGCTGTGTAACATCAGGTCTACAGAAAGTTGAACACAAGGAAAATAACATGGATTTCAATGATTGATAATGAAGACTGCAAGCATCGACCTGCTCATAAAGCAGTAACGGTTGGTATACCCTACCTACAAATACGGCTTTCATTTCATTATTTATTTGATTAAAATGATAGCTCTTGAGACATGCGATAGAAATGGATTTCATTTATCTAAGCAAAATATAACTTCTACTTGTTCACACAACATTATTTCATTGAACTAAGTTATATCTATTCAAATTAACAAAACTTTTTCATTCCAAGATCTTAGTGAACCATTGTATCGTGTATTTGTTCACAGCGTAACTTTCATGAACAAATTCATTTATACTTGTTCAATGTGTAACTTTAACGAACAAATTTATATATACTTGTTCACAGTGAACACCTATTCAGAGTGTAACTTAAGTACACACTTTCAAAACAGAACATAACTACCAAAAAAATAAAATCTTCATTTGTTGACAAATGAACAATTCACCACAAAATTTTGCTTTTAAAAATTGACAAAAACCTAAGAAAATTTTACCCTCTGTTTCTTTATAATGGAAATTTTATAATTTTCATCAAGGAAGACAAATTAAAGTCTGGTTTATGATGAAACGATTTGTTTGATTTAATGAGTATCATTAACAGTAGCAATGACTTAGGTACCAAAATGTATTCAAATATATCTGCGGACTTCAAAAGTTCAAAGTTGTGAGATAATTAACCGAGGTTTTTGTTTAGATGAAATGATTTCAAATAATGAAAGTGAAAAATTGATTTGAACAGTTTTTGCTTTCTACATTACAATTTAAAGCACCATCTATATAGCTGTAAAAGAAAAAACAAACAAAAGTTTGCAAATATTTAGAAAAAAAAAATTAAGGAGAAGAACTGTAAATACTAGCAACTGAAAAACAAACTATATAATGATTTAGTGAAAAATAATGTACAAAATAATCAACAGGAGCAATTTATAGGACAAATACATAGGGGCTAGGTATATACAACAAATCTTTGGTGTCGAGAAAGGGGTTAGATAGGTTTAAATTGTCAGAACAGGTGGAGGAAGAGACGGAGAAGGAAGAGAAAGACGAATATTATTATAGTGTTGATACAGGATACCGTGAAAGATTAATCAAGACAATAAGGGAGGTGGTAGAACAAAAGGTGAAATGAATATTAAATATGGACTTTAAATATTGATATATGACTTTGGAGGAGGGGGAATACTGATTGATAAAACGGATGGGATTTTGTACAGACTACCTCTCACATCTGCTAACATTTGGTGATATTCAAAAGAAAATTTCTATTTTTCGCTGTAGATATATCTTTGACTGGCAAGAATTTGGAAACAAAATTGCAAAACAAATAGCAAAATTTCGACAACACTAAAAGGTTACAATGAACTGCACGATGGAAGGCAGTGGGTCACAGGACTATTGGGCCTTTTACTTCTTCTATGTTGGATCCTGACCACAGATCCAAAATGAACATGATATAAAGTGATATTTAGGGCAAGGCAAGGTAGATCAATTCATTATGATATGCAAATATAAAATTGTTTGATTAACAACAATGTATCGACTAGATATCATTTTTTTCTACGTAAAAGTACACTTAAAAACACAGACTACCAGGAAGTTATCCATTCAAACACTCAAGGTGCACATCACATAAGTTATGGGTGATTTTAATCATCAGATCTTATTCCATAAAAATTCATTTTTATACAAAAAAAGACCTACATTATAACAAGTTTATGTATATTTATACCTACACAATACATCATTTCATCGTGTGTACTTTGATGAAAACAAAACTTGGTGCACACAAAATAATTGTGACATTTCCATTACAACACCATTTCCATGGCAACACAACCTGTATCAAAGACAACACATTGTTTGCATGACAACAGAGTTCAGAGTAAATATACATGTTGATTTATCACAACCGTTAATATGAGGGAGATTCTACATGTATCTGGTACAATTTCACAATGAGGCTCATTTTTTCAAAATATATTATACACCATACATCTTCCTGCTAAGTAAGCCTTCAATCACTACCAAAGACATCCTATAGACGCATTCACAGATTCATTAACTTCAATGAACATCATATTTCAATTTCTTGAAAAATCACAACAACAGTGTCTTCTTCTAAAAAAACAACATACCAACAGTGACAATATCGTTCATGCAACATTCTGTGGAATGTCACACGATCTTCCATAATTACAATAACAACAGTTTGTTTACAGTTTGTTTACGTCACTATCCAAAACTCAGGTCTCCTTCTCTCACTGTGAAGACAAATTTGTACATATTTAAAGCATGCAATGAAGGTCACAGATAGGTCACTGTTCTCCTATATTGGCAAAGCCACACTGCTGACCATGTGTATGGGAAGTTCAATGTCTGTTTATAGTTGTTATGGCAACCTCAGGCTACAACCCCTTTGTGGGCAGATTCACCCTTCAGGTGGAAGGGCTGACTGTGATGGTCAATTGGACTTGGTGAGGAGTGATAACCCTTACTGGACCAAGACGAGACCTTGTCAGGCAGTGAAGAGGTGCTGGGGGGTGAGGGTGATGATCGTGAAGACTTCATGCTCAGGTCAAGCTCACCTGAACTAGATGCACTACTACGAGAGTCTGTGTTGCGACCTTCTGAGGAACTCTTTAGTTTCCAGTCTGATTTCCCATTGGTGAAAGAGTCTGTGGGTTTAGAAACACTACTACTACTACGTGGGGATGTCATCTCCTGTGGGAGAGACATGGGGGGCATATGTCCTAATCCCCCTGCCAAATTCTGGATCACAGAAATTTCATTCATTTTTGGTGGTGTCACCCCCATAAATGGTGGGAATTGATATGGGAAAAAGTCTGGGGATCGATGAGGAAATCCTGCTAAATATGGGTTGTCTTTGTGGGCCATCATGAATGGAGGCTCAATAGACATCCTGCGTCCACGTCGCGAGGGACTGTTATTCCACATATGTGTTCCCATGTGTACTTTTAGATTGCCTTTGGTGGTGAACGCCTTTCCACAGACAGTACATTTAAAGGGTTTGTCTCCAGTGTGCGTGCGAATATGTATTTGGAGTGCACTTGCACTAGAGAACCCCTTTTGACAGACTTGACATTGATGCTTCAGAGGCGCTTCCCGAACAAAAGGTGAGTGGTCACCGTCGCGCGAATTCGTGGTATTGGTGGTGGTGGCGGTGGGACTGGTAGAAGATGTTGTGTGGTGGGTAGAAGAACCTGAGGTGGTTGATGAATCAGATCGGTTGCTAGAGAATTCCTGAGTAGACTTGCCCTGTTCCATATCAGGAGCATCTAATGAATTATTGTTCTCACTCATTTTGCTATCACCGTTTTCCTTGAATGATTTGGGTAAATCCCGGATTTTGTGTGTTAGCATATGCTGCCTCATATTTCCCCTGGTGGAGAAGCTACGGTCACAAACGTTGCACTTGAACGGCCGTTCCTTTGTGTGGCTTCTGTAGTGAATTTCCAAAGCACTTCTACAGGCAAATGTTTTCATGCAAATGTTGCATGTTGTGCTTGTTCTGCGGTGGTCACTGGCATCCATCATGAAACCACTACCTGATCCAATAGAACTTCCACCATCACTGGTGACAGACAGTGCCGGAGTACCAGGTTTGCTTCCATCCTCCCCGCTATGACCCTCTGACCCTGATTCGTACTGATTATTTGGAGAGGTTGGTGAGGTGTCACCGTTGGGCAGTGACATTGGCAAACCATTCATGTGAGAAATTGGCCTGAAGTGATGCAATGGTGACTGAGCCATGGATGCGTCAATTGCGCGTACACGTTCCTCTAGAGCGGCAAGTGAAGTGTTGAAGATTGGTGCAGAGCTTGTGGAACCGAATGATGAGAAAATAGGCATATCTGGTGCCATCTGTGGTGAACGACTAATGTATTTGGGACTCAAAGACCTTTCCAAATCCTGAGATCCATCAGAGGTTGCTGAGGCAGGTCTTTTTAAATCTTCCTTCTTGTTCTTGTCATTCTCATCAAGTTTAGCGTTAATGTCCAGAGGTAAATTGTGATTTGTGGCGTCTTCACCATCTTCATCCATCAATTCTTTCTTCATCCTCTCGCGATCCTCCTCCAATTCCATATCCTCTTCAACATCACAATCCTCCATGTCATCAAAACTATCATTGTCCATATAATCATCCCTGTTAACATCATCGCCGCTGTCTTGATCTTGGTCCTTATGATGACCCCCAGAACTGGAGTCTTTGGCCTTACGCAAATCTAGCTCCTTCTCTGGGTCTGGTTTAATTGACAGGTCAAATGGCCTTGGGGCCCAGCTTGGCATTGGTGGGTGCATATCTTGGAACATACGCATGGGTTCCACAGGAGGCATTGGGTGAAGACCCTGCATTCCAGCATGGCTGCGAATGTGTTGCTGCAGAACCAGCAGATTGGTGAAACTCTTATGGCACACAGGGCACTGGTGCATCATTCGAAGTGGAGGCTTCATGCGATGGACACCCATGTGGGTCTTGAGGTTGCCCTTGGTTGTAAAGGCCCTGCCGCAGATCTTGCACTTGAACGGCCGCTCTCCAGTATGGATGCGGTAGTGCATTTGGAGAGCACTCTTGCAGCTGAGTACACGGTGACATATAACACACTGGTTTGGGTCAGACACCTTATTTTCTAAGTTGTCCACCAGCTGTTGAAGTTTGGAGGTTTCTGATCGGTTGATCTCCATATACTGCTCTAAGCTTTCATCATGGTCAATCATCTTAGCAGGTAAGATAGAGTCCCGACCACTGGGCTGGCCAAATGGAACTGCCGACATGAGTGGTGGAGGCGGTGGCGGTGGAAGTGAGTGATGCATGGAGGACAGTGGAGATAACAGAGGGTGTGACATGACCGGTGGCATCTGCGATGAAGGTGGGGCCAGCATGAAGGGACTAGATATCGGCTTGTGCTGGCTATCATTCTGATCTGAAGTGCTAGAGCTGATTGGTAAGGAAGGTGGTAGTAGTGCTGATACTGATGCTGAAGATACTGCCTTAGAAGCATCATCAATTGGAGACTTCTTCCCACTAGAATGGTCACTTACAACAGATGAAGGGGTGGTGCTGACAGCAGAAGAAGGAGACAGCTTGGGACTAGGTAAAGGCTTCTTGTCGTCGGAGCACTTGCTGTCAGATCTTGGCCGAGAATGCGCCGTTGGTGGGAGTGGTGCTGGAGCCACGGAGGTGATCGGTGGAGGCAGTGGTACATGAGAGGATCCCATCATACTAGAGGACAAGGAGAGAGGAGGTGGTGTGGTGATGTTATGGAATGGCGATCCCAGAAGTGGCATTGGTGGTGTTTTGTCCAAATGCTCAGGAACAGGGTTCGGGTTCATCTTTACATGTGGATACTTGGCCTTGTGTCTCTCAAAGTGCACTTTGAGGTTACCTCGGGTGGAGAAGCGGTTCCCACAGATATTACATTTGAAGGGTCGTTCCCCTGTAATGACAAAATGGGAAGAGAAATATTAGTTATATATCTCTGATACGTATAATATGTAATAATTGTTTTTATGTAGGTGAAATAGAGAGTTATTTTGTAATTACGTAAAGTTATATGTAAATAAGAATAGTGATATGTAATCAAATACATTAATCTGTAATTAAGAATACAAATATGTAATTAAGAACACAAATATGTAATTAAGTTCAGTAATATGTAGCTTCATCACCATAAGAATGGTTACAAGTAGTAAAACACATGTACATTAAGCTGAAAGTTAAAAATACTGTACTGTAATATGTGATTAAGAAATGTCTACATATATGATATTAAGATCCTCTATGGATAGCTACACCTACAAACAAATCCCATGAGAGCTGTGTAGTGTATTTGTTATAACATATACTAGAGTTATGTTGTTAGTTTTTTTATTCTCTGAGTTGCTGATTGTTAACAAATCAATGTATACAAACTGCTGGGATCTCATCTGATTTAGATTTTGAAGTATAATTGAAATATTACAGAATTCCAATCTTGTGGTCTATTTTATGAGTATGATATGTGGCCTTGTTTAACACAGAAGTATACAAAAGGAACATCAGAAAGAAAATGATCCACGCTTGAAGTGTAACAGTCTTCTGGTTAGCAGAGCTTTTTTATACAAATTTCACATCTGAGTAATATTTGACGGGATGTAGCGAGGCCTGGTTTGTATCAGAGATATGAAATTAAAACCACTCCACTCTGAGCTAGGGTCATGATACAGGGTCTTGATGCAACAAATGAAATAGTCTGATAGAGGACTCCAATGAAGTCGTGTCATACATCATATATATTTTCGACAAATAGCTCACAGCTGGGTGCTCCAGCTTGCCAAAACTGGCAGACATCTTGTTTGGAACGGCACTTAATGTTCACTTTGTCAATGCGATAAGAAAACTATCTACTTTTTCTTTCTCATTATTTCATACGAACATGTCAGTCCCACACTTAATATCTGGACATTTTTCGCTAATTGACTCATAAAGTAAGAATATATCTTCACTTGTGATGAAACTAGAGGCTGAACAGACACCCAACTAAATCAACTTCAAGCATATGACATGATTCAAATATCAAAAAGAATCAACATTTAAAACCAAGAGTTAGCAACGATCAAGGAATGGTTTATGTACCAAAAATATCAACACATAGATCATCCCCTCCGTCTGTAAAAATTTGTCCTACTCAGTGAAAGTCTTCAATCAAAGTCCAACCTTTACACTCTCAATGTTTCTCTCCAACTGGGTTTAATTGTCAGAATTAAAAACTAATTTATATCCAACAGGAATCCCAAGTATCTTGTAAAGAAGCCCTGTTTTGAAAGGAAGCACCATATATATGGCGTAGTAATTTTTCCATTAGCCAATTCTTTGAACATTTGAGAAGTAACAGTGCTATAGAATACACAAAACCTTATGATCGTCATACATGTCTTGTTAGCAAAACTCTGCTGCCATCTTTCTAATTAAACTTTACATCACAAGTGTTCACTTATTTTTGTGTGGTAATGTTGTTCAAACATGTAATTAGCTACATTGCTTGGTATGCAAATAGTTACCATTATTTCACGCACCAAAGAAGACAAGTTTTTTTATAATAACATCAAAATTGCTTATCTACATTCGCAGCAACTAAAACCTGCAAGATGTGAAAAGGAAAAATGTTGGCTTCTTAGATTTCATACACATCCGTGGATCATTAACGTCAAAGAGAATTACTTTTGAATCCAAAATAAACTGAGTCTTCATATCAAGAAATACAAATTTGCCAGTGGTTTATTTGAAGTAATTATCTGGGTAGCATTTCAGGTTAGTATCTTAGCCATAAATAATCTCTAAACTCGAGAACAATGGAATTCTACACAAAACATGGTTCCCACACTCCTCCAAGTTTCAGTTTCAGTGTTGTGGCGACTTTTGATATTATCAGGAGTAATAAATGTTCATAGGAAACTTGACAGTTTTTAGGCTGTTAGCTACCATTACCTTTAGGAATGTAGTATTTCAGGAGATTCTATCCTAACAATGGCTACCACTTAGATCCATCACTTTTGTTTACAATGAACCATTACAGATGCTCAAAGTCGCCTGTTTCAAGCACGGTTCTTACACAATCGAGTAGGACGCCCCCTTCATATTAATACATTTCACTTGTAAAAACTTTCTTTGTTATTTCTGTTAAATGTCAGCAATAGTTTCAACCTTTAGTAAAAGCTTTAGGGTCACCGAGTTCAATTCCCCTCATGCATTATTTCAGTGCATGAATATGAACAGTGTATATTTTATTTATTGTAATCACTACGTAGTGTTATATTGACGGAGACCTAATTTTGGTTGAATTTTTTCATTGTTGGAATGAAAACAAAGAAAAAATAATGAAAACTGATTTTGGTTATAACTTTTTCTGACACAGATTTTGACTCCTGTTTATCTGTGTAGTCATATAAAGTAACGGTCAATTGAATGTTGATTCTGTATTTTTTATTTCCTTAAACAACTGTTATAGAAATATCAAAGCCTTGTATCACTAATATGAAGGGAGTGGGACTGTGTTGACCAGTGTCCTGACTGTGTTGACCAGTGTCCTGAGTGAAGGAATTATAGACAAGTACGTGTAACATTAGTGATCTCATTCACTATTTACACCTGTAAGAAAATGTGTATAAGAACACGAATATTATCACAAAATATTTTATTTGTAGATTATAAATTCATCTGAAAATTAATGCTTTCTGAAAATTGTTTATAGTATGTATAAAATATATTATATAAGAATTATCAGCTGTGCTTGTCCAGCAATACCTCTCAGGATATATTTAATATTAAACATTGTTGGCAATAAATTATAGTGGTCAGTTAAAACCCGAATCAAAATATTAGGCCTGCAATACTTGGAATAATATAAGAATCCACAACGCCAATTGATTTCTGATAAGCTAAATAAAATTGCCTGGTGATAATCTCGGTAGAAAGCGAGACCCAGATACCGGCCAACTTATGCAATAATAAATGAAAACAGGATTGCCAACCCTATCAGATGTTTCTTCAGTGTGGTCAGGGTTCACCGACTATCCATATCAATTATGGTTACAGTTGAAGAATTTCTAAAATTACCAGAAGGAAGTTATCAGTCCCCATTCTAAGATCAAAGGAATCCAGTTACTCTGTCACTTTGAATTACTGAAAATATGAAATAACACCAGTGCTTAAGAATTCTCGCCTTTGATTTCTCAAGAAATTATGTAGCTATTTAAATATAGGTCTGATTAATATGAGACTAACAAAGCCCCAAAACTTTCCATTAATCTTGCATTCATTCTTAGATTTAGGAAGCTTAGAAGAGGTGTTTATTTAATTTATCAGCTGACCAGGGTTATGTACCACTAGACAATGCTGACCAGTAAACATATCAGAAAGTAAACAATAATAAATTACCTCAACTTCCATTTCAATCTATATAGACCTTCAATTAGATAAATAAAAACATTCTGTGTATGCCTTAAGGCCCCTAGAACTGGAGAGAAAAGAAATGCCAAACCTTCATATACTTTTATTATGAATATTGTCATCGTATAATGGTAGAGTTTATACAATGATTGGTTGAGTGTCCAGTCTAACTGGTCAGGGAGTGCTTCACTGGTCATAATCCTGGTCATACCAGCCTATTACTTTCATATGACTGGCTATTACTATGCAAATTGTGAAACATTCAATTTAGATGCCTCACACTAACAAAAGGTGAATAGGTCATCCCCTGGTGCAAAATGACCCATGTTGGTCACTTTCAAATGACCATTAAGCAACATCATCCTTATTGATCTAACTTAAGTTCCTCCTCATATCAAGACAGAACAACACAGGTGTCAAAATTCACTGATCCTTAAGCTGTCCATATAGACTAGCAAAAGAAGGTCATATGAAATTAAAATCTTTTCTCCTTGTCAAAGGCGATTGTTATCTGCCTATCAGGTCAAAGGTGATTGTTATCTTCCTACTAGGTTAAATGTTATTGATATCTTGCAACCAGGTCAAAGATTATTGATATCTTCCTACTAGGTCAATGGTAATTAATATCTTCCAACCAGGTCAAAGGTTATTGATATCTTCCTGCTAAGTTAAAAGTTATTGATATCTTCCAACCAGGTCAAAGGTTATTAATATCTTCTAACCAGGTCAAAGGTTACTGATATCTTCTAACCAGGTCAAAGGTTACTGATATCTTCTAACCAGGTCAAAGGTTACTGATATCTTCTAACCAGGTCAAAGGTAATTTATATCTTCCTACAAGGTCAGAGATTATTGTAATCTGCCTATCAAATCAAAGGTTATTGATACCTTCCTACAAGGTCAAAGTTATGAATGCCTTTTAATTTCTGGCCAAAAAGTGTTCAGCAATACTTATCTTGTCAAGTGAGAAAAAATCACTATTCATAGCAATAATATTTTCTTCAGAAATCTCTGTTCAGTATATTTAGGTGAGAGTGGGGGTAAGGAGAGGGCAGACTGGGGCGCATAGGGATCATATTCATAGCTGTAGTTTTCTAGTGTCACTTTTTACCTTCAATATAAATATTGCATTTTTATCAGTCAGTAGAATGAATAGTTTTACAAATATAGAAATAAATATGAATAAATGATATGAAAATTATCCAACCAAAAATTGTGCAGTCACAGTTCATAACTGAACATCACAAGTCGTAATTCAAATTCATTTTACATGTAAATAAATAACCTTCTAAGTGTAATACTGTTAATAATTCATATAATTTTAATGTATATACTGAGGACCACTTAAATGACACTTCAGTAAGTGTTTCAAAATTATCATCATGGAAAAAAATATCCCTTTTTTTCTAACCATAAAGAGCATTCACATAATTTGTCATTCACTAAAATGTATAATTTACAACTCTGAGAGTTTTGTAAAGTAGATGTAGAATATGTATGATTAAACTTGCATCAAATATGGAGATGTTTGTTTGGGGAGAACAGTAAGAAAATAACACACATCAACATGGCTGTAATAATTGATTTCCAAATGAATCTACAAGTACATTTTTGTATTGGTATAGAAACGGTTCACTTTCTGTTTATGTAAGATTCTTTAGTATTATATTACCAACACATACAGGACATTATACTGAAATTCTTTAATAATTTCAAAACTGTTCGATCAGTTGAATCCATTTCATTTTAAAATTGAAAATTCCTTTGAATTTTCGGAAGTCATTATTAACAGACTTTTTAAAAATGTTTGATTCAATGTGAAGATGTGTTTCATACTGGTACATTTTAGTAAGGAACATGTACCAATATCAAAGTAGCTGTGTGAATAGATGTAGGGGTTTATAAGCCATATATTATAGAGGGGGTGGTGTGGTATATAGAGGGAGGGGTGGGGACCACTGATTATACAGAGATGTGGGTGACGACCATAGAGGGAGGGGTGGGGACCACTGATTATACAGAGGTGTGGGTGTGGTAGATAGAGGGAGGGGTGGGAACCACTGATTATACATAGGTGTGGGTGTGGTAGACAGAAGGAGGGGTGGGGACACTAATAGTATAAAGATTTCTAAAGGCACAATGAGTCAGTACAATTAATGTCCACCCTGCAAATATTTGTTAAATCTATATACTAAACTCTGACAAACACCAGATTACCATGGAAATAAATTTCTATTTAAGTGTCAGCTGTTTGTGTGGTCAATTGTCAAAAATGTGGCCAGTCCAGTAAATGTTTGATAATAACACCTACACAGTTCCCTGGAGTGGTCAGGTATCATGGGGATGACATCTCATTTCTCAGGATGACTGGACATAACATCCAGATACAATTAGTAACTAAAATCATCTAAGCGTTTCATATTATACAATGGCTTGACCCCAATTCTGGTCCTGATAATCGTGTCTCACTTTATATTCACCAATTTAATAGAAATGACAGGCTTTCCATGTTGATCTCTTTAATTCATTCTTTACTCTAAAATCCTGTCCACTTTTATAAATAATTTTTGCCCTGAAGTGGTTTAGTGTTTCTGACCCTTCTTTGTGAAATCACGTTCGGAATATGAAATATCCTTTGTAGGGTACAGCAACAGGTGTGTTGTTATTCAAACCTGACCACTGTCCACTCAATGGCCAGAGGGGTGGGGGAAGCACAAATAACACTCAAGGTCATCTTTAAATGATGTGTACAATGTTAATGTGTTGAGGTGTGGTCAAATATTTTCATATTTTGTTCTGTAAACAAACTAAGCTGGTTGTACTTTGGGATTGGTCATAATACAAGTCCTTAACTCAAACTTTTACATGAACTCATAATATGTTATATCTAACATCCCTTCTATAAAAGAAAACTATGAAAGAAAATTATCATTGTAATGATAAAATTTCATCTGATTTCTATAAACAGCTATTTCTTTTCTAAATGATCTGATGAGAGTTAATAAATAGACCACACATGAGGAAATCCAAACCACAGTGAAAATTAAATTTATACTTTCTTGATATATTAAAAAAAGTTTTTTATTCCTATTTAAATAAAATAAGAAGTCAGAAATACAAAAAATCCCAAAATAATTGGTGTGAAAATATAATTTCAAACCTAGAATTCACCTTGTTTTTTGTTAGCCTTTTTTCTCAGCCAAGTCACCTGTGGCGTTGAATGAAGGTTTAATTCTATTACCAGTCACTGAGTGGTGCCATTGTTATGGATAAAAGTCAGGTAAAGAAGATGCTAATACCTTGCTTAACGAATGTTCCTTAGGTACCAATGTATGTCACCTCTCTAAGTCTTCCCCACCTGCACAGTGAACCCATCAAAAAACCTGTGTGTATAGGGACAATTCCGACTGTTTAGCATCCTTTAGCATAGCCATATCATTATGCAAACCCAGGTATTGTACTTCTTTGTCAACACATTATAATCCATATATACATAGAGAAACAGCTCTACATTCCCACACGGATCGGGCTGTGACTATTGTCTTCACGAGGACAACGTCCCAGGAATGGATTACAGAAAAGTACCGCACTTATCTCCAGTATCGTACTTTTAGGTTCAATTAATTCTCATGGATACCTCTCAGTTTTCCTGCGGGAAATATCGTTTAGTTAGTCCAGAAAGCTCTCAACTCTTTCATTCCTTAGAAAAAAATGATATATTCTGATGTAAATTTTCTGGAGTGTTATTGCAAAATGTTTAAAATGAAATTTTGGAACATCTGCAAAATGTGTGTGAGGCTTAGAATCTCTCCTTTATCATCACTGGGTGGGACCCTGTCAGAATGGTGCTATGTCACCTACTACAACAAGTTTGGTTACATAAAATCCTAGGTGAATCTATTGATAAGTTATACACCTCCTAATCCCCTTATAACTGCCTCAACATAAAAATGATTTTATCACCTAGAACCCACTTTTAATTTCACCCTTGCTCATCAAACACTTCAGTCCCGACATCTGTCTATTTGGGTGGTTCTCCATCTTTTCACAGATTGAGCCAACTGTGACAATCATGTCTTGTGATGTCCAGCTACATCAGACCAAACTGGAACTGACCTCTGCCTTATCTACAGTTAATTACATAGTTTCATGAGTGAGAGAAATTTAATAAAATCTACATTGTAAAGCGATATTGGCCACTCAAAGTGCCCATTAATGACCATTTGAGAAATTTCTTCAAACACCAGGATTTCCTGTAATATATCATCCACTCAGTCTGCCCATTAATTATACAACTGGACCCAAAGTATCAAATGACGAAATGATAATTCCAGATGTTACAAACCCATTGATCCCGACCCTTGTCAGTGTTTATATTCAAATTGCTATCAAATTACTAAAATCCTATTTCATAAATCAAATAAAATCGGCCAGTTGAACAATTCTATGTTGTAGCTTTGTGATTCATTTCAAAAACACAATAGACTATAGGTTTAATATACCAAACTCTTATTTCTTACTTGCTTCCTCTGTTTCAAATTAAGAACTTCAGCTTTTTTTTCCCCCTCATTCTTTTTAATATTCAAATATAATAATACATGATTTTTTAACATTAAGATGGGGATGATAATGCTGACTATCTACATCATGTGATTGGAGGTTTCTCAGAAATGACAGAACATTATTTCAAATTATGCAGAATTGGAAAATGTTATTAATGATTCTTAACGGTAAAACAAAATTACGATAGAATTGGTTACAGGGACAAGTGATCTAAATGTACTTATCATCATCCAGCCTGGCAGGCTATTTGTCAAAGAACCTGTAATGCATTAACTTTGCGCTGGGGTTTTAACTAATTTGGAAATACCATAACAGCAGTATATATATGTATATATAAAACTTGATTGTTATAAACTAGACTTTGTATATAATACTTTAGTGGAGTCTATTATCGTTACTAGGATAGGTACAGGATGATGAGAACAATCCGTCATTTTTCTTCATTCTGTTTCAAAACTAACATATAGTCAAGTGATTTATCAAAATTTGCCACTCGGTACACAATGGCAAAGTGTCAGTTTTATTTGAAGAATTCATCTATTTTAATAAATAAAGACAATTAACATCACTGGCATGGTAACACCAGCATCTTACCAACTGCTTCAAGACATTACTGCCATCGAAAATTGACATAATTCTAACCGACTACAGTTCATTTTTGTAAATTGATTTCACCATCATGAAGAAATACATCATCAACATCCCTAATCGCAAATAATCTAATTTTTGGACAATTTATTGCACGGGTTGTGTTAATGAGTTGGCATCATAAGGAGCCGTACCAAGGAATATTCACTAATTTCTAAAACACTCTTTTCTGCAATTAATATAACGAAATATTCTTTTTCGCCATAAATTTCACAATAATCAAATTAGCACCTGCTTTTTTCACCTCATTTGTATGAAGAGCGACAATCATTCTTTCTTCTTCTTCTTCATAGATCTGAATTCTAAATTATGATACGTGCCATACTTAATTGCTGATAAAGGGAATCTGGTGCACCATGAATGTTAAGAATCAGTAAATGCTATGCACAAATAAATTCTACACATGTACTTAAATGGTAGTTTACACATTCTGTAGGAGCAGGGACAGTTTTAGTGTCCACAGCAGGGTTTCACCTCCTCCCTAGACAAATTCCTGGACAACAACATACCAGCGGAATTGTAAATGAACAGCTAATTAGACTATGGCACTTAAGGCATGCCCCCACTCTCCTTCCAACGCCCAGAAAAAATTAAACAAATGGAACAGAAAAGTAAAAACCTAAGCTACATATGTTATTGGTATTCCTAAGAAAGTTAGACAATATTTTATCCAGTTTCTAATTTAAGAAAAAAAAAATATCATCACCAAAGTTATACTCGTAAACTTTAACACCATCTTTATTTGGTAGTTCTTGTAGAATTAACTGACCATGTTCCTAACAGACTGTGCCCATAATACAGAAGTGACAAAGCCATTTTGAAATTATCAATAATTAACAGAGAATTTTTTCTGATTAGAACTGCACCTTATATTGGACACGAAGAGTTGTACACATGTAGACTTAAACCACAAAATTACTTATATTTCATTCAGAAGTGGAGAATTCCAGTATTTCTATATTTTGAAAGTAAAAAACACTTTAATAAAAAGAAAATGCACCAAACAGTTATTAAAAAACTAAGTGTCAATTATTTTTATTTAAAACATCTAGGAATGACCAACATGTGTTTAGAGATCACTTGATTTGTCAAAGAACTCCATGGAACAGCGGAAACCAAACCATGAGATATCAAATAGTTACACTGAGATAAATGTGTACAAATAATTGTTAAAGTCAGCTGATAAACCTTTAGGAAACTTCAAGGAAATATACTATAAAGAAGAAATGAAATCAACAAACACCAATATCGGTCTCAACCTTAAGAAACAGGATGTTTTACGCTTTGACGATTGCGTGTCTTACCTGTATGAGAACGTATGTGGATTTGAAGGGCACTGTCACTGCCAAAGACCTTATGACACAGGCGACACTTGTGACGGAAGAATGGATCATCACTAACAAACTGGGATCTCTCAACCACTGAAAGACACAGAAAGGCCAATTTGAAATAATCATATCAAAACTTTTTTCATCTATCTTAAAAAAAAAACAAAAAATGCATTAACTTTTTTCTCATTATTTATCCCAAATCCAATGTATTGTATATAAATTTTCTTCCCCTCTTTATAACCCTCCTCATTTCAGTCTTACAAGAATTATTTCAAACTTTATTGGTCTTTCTTTTTCTTTCAAGTGAAAAAAAAAACAAAAAAAAAAACCACACATGCAATTTCCAGACGAGTTCTTGCTCTCTAAAAGGAAAGTCAGCATATATACATTTGTCTGATAATATAAATTACACTGACTGCAAACGTTGATCGCAGTCTCTTGTTTTTAATTTAAAATGTTCAACTGCACACAAATTAAGGTAAGAGATTTTTTGCAATTTCATTTAGTTAGTTGAAATGAATACAAATTGAATGTTCCTTTGTCCTGAGGATAATGTTGATTCACATTGTAGAACATGCTGGTATATGCAGGATTGGATGAATTTACGCTTCACTCACTGGGTTCTTACATGATAAAAATTCTAATAACTCAAATTTTGTTATAATTGAAAACTGGCTGTTTCCAATTATTTCCTAGTTCTTTCCCCTATTTTGAATTCTAACCCGGTGTTGAGCATATGTTTAGTTGAGTTTCACTTTCTTCACCCCTCTGGAGCAATCTGTTAATTTTCAGATTGAAAATTTAGTTTTTTCTAATCTATTCATAGAAAACTAATTCATACAGTGTAACCAAATAAACATACAGTTTACTTAAGTTTTGACAATAATTATTTCTAGTTTATGCAGTAACGGAATAAAGATTTCAACTTATAAAGTGAAGATTACTTTAATAGAATTACAGAATAAAGATAAAAATGTAATGAAAACTTCAAAATTAAACAAACTGATATTTTAAGATAAACGATAACATAAATTTTACAATTTTTTTTTCGACAAAATTTTGAAATGACTTTTCAGGTAAGTGATAAAATAGAGATTGTTGATATTGAAGCTAACTATAAAACTATCAAGTTTATAAAAAAAAAAATCTTTTCAGACAAAAATATGACGGTTGATAGGTGCACATCCCGGGTATTGTTACATCTACAGCAAAAAATTATAATAATGTAAATAATCACTAAAGAAACAGGTTTAAATCGGTGTATAATGAAGGGGGACTGTTCAGAACTGTGATGGTTCAGAGCTGACAAAAGTATATTTTTGGGACTGAGGTACTGGGGCGAATGCATTTTGAGAGGAATGTAACAGTGAACACATCACCAACGGAAGCTATTTTGAACACATCAATGGATGCTGGTTCAAAGTTTCGCGACATATTTTGAGAAGGAAGTAAGAGGGACTAGCAGACTGAGAGAAGCTGGTTCAGAGCTGTGTGATATACTTTGACGGGGAGTAGAGGGACCAGTGGAGAGAAGATGGTTTGAGGGGGGTCTGAGAGAAAGTGGAAGTATAACATCTGATATTAACATTTCATCACAGTCCAAAATCGTTTGACATTCATATACACTTACAGATGGTATCAAGCCTCTGATGTAGGCATACGTTCCTTTAGAACTTAAACACCCTCAAACAAAATACACTCAAAATATGGCTGATTTCTGCCACATGTGCCAGACACTTCCGCATCATTTTTCTTTATGAATTGCTCGAATATATATAAACCCATTACACATAACAATGACAAATGGTATACAACTGCCAGAGAAACCAGAGAATGACATTCCAACCAAAAAACACCATCAGATCTGTCTAAGAGCCTTATCCAATTTGGTACTTTTTTTATCAGGTGACCCGAAGTTCAAATCCTAACCGTCAGACTTGTTGACAAACTAAACTACCTAGGCACAACTTTTAAAGCTATCTCTTTTTTTCAAATGGCATTTTTATGAAAACAAAAACCATTTCTAAATCTTTTTTTCCTCTGTCTGATTTCTGTTGATAGATAGGCTAGGGTATCCAGCTCCCTCCATATCATAATTTTGGTGAAATGATATAAAAATGGGATAGAGGGAATGAGTAATGTAAATATGGCCTTTATCCAAGAAGTGGGTTTTGACTGGCAGTGCGGCAGCTGGCAGGCAGTAGTGCTACTATAATTCTGTCAGGCCTGTTTGATATGCAGTATCATATTTTGTTATTTCCTGATATACCAGCAGGAGTTTATTAGGGGCACTGCCCTCAACATTTTTACTTTTATTTAATTGATGTTATTTCACTTTTGTTTCCAGCTTTCTGGTATTGAAATTATATACTAAAACCTTTCTTCTAAAAGTGAAATAGATTATTAATGTTTCAGTCTTTACCTGTACTTTTTTAAGTTTTTATAAAATCAACAAGCCGATTTTTGTGGTTTTTTTTACCCCAAGTTAGTCAGTAGTATGTTAACTGCTGTGAGAGATATATACAAAGTTAGGTTTATGGACTTTGAGATTTGATTTTATCCTGTGTTATGAGATTTCGGGCTGAACTCTTCTTCTTGGTGGATATGAAAACTGAACATGTGGGTGGCAAGCTATCTCTAAAACATATTTTCTAACAAGAACCAGCAGGGAAGGAACACAACATTGATGGAAGGAGGGACCCCAGCCATGCATGCACGCTCTCCTGGTTAGCAATGACAAATTTGCACAGCAGTAAGCTAATAGAGGCTCGCAAATCAGGATAAGTAACTCTACTGTAAACACATATACCTCCACTAGTAGCAGTCAGTTACCTCGTCAGTTTCTTACATTTAATCCAATAAATTACAAAGGTTAAACTTTGAAATTTTGGTAATGCATTTTGCTTGCTAATGTATCAATTAAAATTAACATTTTTTAAAGCTAGATGGTCCAACAGACCAAATTAAAATACTAAAACCATATCTGTGTACACAAGGCAGTGTCAGTTATACCTACAGATCAATACATTTTGATAATGCAATACACCATCATTTCAAACAGGGGTAAAAATAAATCACGTTAACTTTTGAATTAAAGTACTGATATGACTTCAAGTAGTAATACTCTATAGAATGTTATCAAATTAATTCATTATCATAAATGCATTACAGAAAACCGTTCAAAATTTCTTCCAAATTACCCCGTTACAAGGTAATGATACAACCTGCAATTTGCCTATCACAGAAAAATGTCTTTTTTCTTGTAACTCTAAAACACTGATATTAATTCATTATTCCCAAAATAACCAAGACTTCGGTAAGAATTTATCTAAGAACTTGACAAATATTTAACGAATGCATCAATCAGACAAATGAAGAATGTTATATGTATAAGATTTCATTTTTTTTTTGCCTGAAAAATATTTTCTTTTTTTTTTCTCCCCTCTATTTCTTGATACTCTCTTATCACGATAATTTTATAATGCTGATAGTAACTTCTCTTGCACTCAGAAGAATTAACAAAAACTGGATGTGTCATATATGTTTAAAAACATCAGTTATTTACAAACTGAAATGTGTTTAGACGAAGCATGACTCACAAGAACAATAATGCTGGTAAATCCTCAACAAAAGAATTTTTTTCCTGTCCGGAACATAACACCATGAATTTACGATACGATAGGGTTTAAATACATCTCCGTGAGATACAGTCAATGACACTGGTAATAGATAATATGATGATAACACTGTTCTATTTTATGAAATTTACCGTGCCATCCAGTGCATATTCATAACATGTAATTGATTAAATGAACCCACAATTTTTAATGCCTATCTTCCCTCTGTTAGTCTGTTGTATTTCGTCAGAGACCGAAATTTGATATTTCTGTGACCGTGGATTGAAAAGATTATAAAGTGTTTTTTGTTTTTCTTCTTTTTCTCTTTAAAGATTGGAGCAACTTGAAATTAGCAACACTAAACACTAATTAGTCAACTTTAGGCAAGATAAAGATGACCTTCCACAAAAAAAGGCATTATTGACGTGACCATTTGGTGATGTTATACACTGCCGCAAGGTGTTGCTGAGCTCTTCTGTTTATCAGCTATGATCTTCTCCGTCAGATAAAAATCAACACAGGGCTATACAGTGCCCTAAACAAGATCTGGACAGTTATATGAAAATTTGTAACAATAGCAGAGTGCCTGTCCTTGTGTGATTTTAAAACCGAATATAAACTGATTAATATTAGCAGGGCATGCAAGCTTTGGATTATATTCATGACCCTGTAAAAAGGACAAGATTGGTGACAAACTGTATACCAGAAAAGTCACTTTGTTCACTGTTTTTTTTCGTAATATTTTAGAATATTTTCGTGACTTTGACGACACAAAGGCTAGTCACCTGTGACAGGTTAGCCAAGGGTTAGAATTATATTCTGGTCTCAATTTTACACTCGACTTGTATTTTTCTTTTTAAATTGCATTTACTTACAATAAAACTTGCACATGTCAGTAAGTTCTATAACCCCTTATTTAATAGGGTTGTGTGGGGTCGACAAAAAAGAAATTTTATCATCGGTAAGAAATGCCTTATTGTTAATATTCAAGGCACTTACATCTCTTTTATGTATTGCCAGCATACAGAACTTGTATACTAATAGGACCAAACCGATTATATTAATATTTCAGACATGTGGTATTTGTGAATTTGTATGCAGACATTTTAGGGACAAACAAATAGATTACACAGAGAGTAATATACTTTGTGATAAAGACATGTAATAAACCCCAAAAGATATTGAGAAAATCATTCGAAATTGCCATATTCCTCATATATCATTCAATATATTAAAAGTTTTGTCATTTGATATTAAATATTTCCTATATACAGACAGGAAATTGGTACTCTTGATGCCAAGTGTCTCATGTCTATTAACGGTCAATACATAGTTTGCTGCGGGTTACACTGCTAAGTATAATGTCTTCAAGAAAACCACGTTAATAATGAACTTGTGTCCTTTTTTGTCATCTTAATTATATGACAATATAACAGTAAAAAACAGCTACATGGTTTATGACTAGTATATTAAAAGACCAATTCTCTTTGAAGCACACTGTACTGGAATCAATTTCAGTTATCATTAATGTCAATCTTGTAAAATCAAAGGATGCAACATGAGCCGTAATTTATTAGAAAGTCTTAATCATTGGGAGAGCAGACAACAACAACCTGCTTGCTGGCTAACCCCATCAGGTATAACATTACAGGTACACATCTCCAGACATCAATGCTTTTTGTGTAACAGGCATCTTTTAGTTAAGCCAATATTGCAGGTTTTTAATATTGGTCATAACTATTTCTATTTGACAATCCCCTATAGAGATAGGTCAAATCTCAGGCAAATCAAATCAGCTTGATTAAAGTTCACCATATTGAAATATCCTAAAAATCCTTTATACGGATTGACAGCAAAGTTTACTAGGGCTAATAGATGAAAGGTTATATCAACCCAGATATGCACTGGTTTACTTCACTATTCAAAATCTGATGCATTTTTATATAGGTATAATGACTTCCTGCTAAACAGCTCAATGTATGCAACTTGAATGATTCAAACATTGTACAGATGCAGATCAAGCTCTGGTCTAGATCAGCACCACCAGAGAAAACCTACTTTATTTACACTTTCACAATTCTGCGGATTATCATCCGTTCCAATCCACTTTAAAAATAATACACTGCCTGGCCATATCTCGCCCCGGACTCGGGAAACATACGCATTAGATGATGTAAAAGTCATTTTCCTTTATAAACATGCCTAGCAGATTCTGCAGTAATGTCATACATATGCTGTAACAGAAAGCATGATTGGGGTGTTCAAACAGAGATGTATAAAACAACACCAGCCTTTGGTGATCACCTACACAATTTACTCCCCGATTTCCTCCTCCAGAGGTGAACTAGTTTAACGGCTACAGAATTTCAGTGCAAAATGAATATTTATTAGAGTTGATGCCACATACAGTCAGAAACAGCTCTCAATTATAACAGGATTCATAAATGTCTATCATACAACTCAGATTCTGCAGGATACCGATTAAGTGCGGAATAATTGAAATCGTTTTTATTTTTATCTTTTAATTATTATTTAGTAAAACATTTTTTATTTTGATATTTGACTAATTTTGAAATCGTTTTTATCTAATGATCAAATTATTTTAATGAAATTCATTTCCATCACAAACTCCTCTCTTAATAAAAAGTTTATCAATAATAAGTTTGAACACATGAATTATATTTCAGGACAGATGTAATACATGTGCGGACAGCTATCCAACCACAACCACCTCCCTGCCTCCACCTTTCCCCTCTATATAGTACATATCTAACCATCAACAATATTCAATGCACTTAATTCTTTGCCATAAAATTCAATTGAAATGTAACCCTACATTTAAATTTAAGTTTCGCCTTTATGCCTAATCATATTTTCCTCCATTTGTACTGCGGCACAACTATTCATATCACCCGTTCTCCTCCGTTATCACTAGATTTGTCTGACAGACTGGCGTCAAGAATTATTATAACACATATGCTTATTTCACTTTTGAAGTCCCATTTAAAGCCAGTAGACTGAAAATTATTGAAGTGAAAAAAAAAAAAAATTCGAGAAACTTATGTCTTGGTTTGTATTTAAAACAGATTTCACAGAAACTTGTCTTGTTTCTAATAAAAAAAATTCCACATTAGTCATAATTCCTTCCATGGATGCAGTTGTTATAGCTGCAGGCCATTTTTCGTTGTTTTATTTTGTGTGTACTGAAAGCTTATCCTGTGTCCCTGAAGCGTCCTCACCTATATACCGAGGATGAAAGAAACAATATTGTATAATATATGTGTACAGTTTTATTATAAATGTGATGTATGCTTCTACTTGTTTTAGTTTTCATCTCTTTTATCTACACCATCCTACCTGGAGGGGAGAAATGGCAGATTTCAAGCATTGACGATCACACTAGCATTAACTATGATGTAATACGGGGCTAGATTTTGAAACGTTATTCCTTAAAGCTAAATAGCGTGCAATTCCATTAGATACACAGAGTAAAAGCTTGTGAAACAACACAAAGTCTCTATCCTCTAAAATCTTGTGATCTTTCTAGACATAAATACATAAATCATGTGACACGACTTTTTGTTTTGAATCATCAAGTAGGGTGTTTTGTCATGTGTTTGATAAAGTATTAAATATTATATGTATTTTATTCCAAAATACAGTATATATGAAGTACGTGGTATATCCTGTCTGTATGATGTACGAGACTGGGGAGTGCTGGGTCAAGTCTTCTGATATAGCACACCTGAAGGATACCCACCTGTAATCACCTACTACATAACAGCATATAGTATACTTGTATCTACTTATATCAATACAGAAGACACAATGGAACACCAGCTTTCTTTTCCATTATGATGTTTTATAAACAAGAAATATCTCTATATTAGGCACATTCTACTTTTCCAAATTACTCCTTACATCTCTTTCATTGGTTTCTTGAAAAATAGATCAATTAATTTTCATACATCTTTTAATCTGTCTAATCAACAAAAAAGCTATTGGCAAATTTAATAACGTCTAAACAAAGTCATCTTTACCAGTCTGTTTCAGAGCATGCTATCAGTGGCATTCTATAAAACATGTCAGTGTTTGGACAGTCATGTAGAGTAGTTGTTGAACTGTAAATCTTTGGATGGTATCGGAGTGAGTAATTCTTACAATTTTTTTTTTCACCATTGAGTGGATAACTGCTGTATTGTGATATAATTGCTTCCAGACAGATCAACAAAGCGTCTATAACCGTCACAAATTTCCAGGTCAGAGATTTCAATACACCCCACTGCCTGTATGACTTGACCCATGACCTACGACACGCTCCCAGCGACCCGCTTTGATACAACGAAAAATACCCCAATTCAATGCATGTCTGATGGCAAGCTTCTTCCTTGTTACTCTGTCAGATAGTCTCGATCCACTCGATAGCCCTTTACGAGAGTCGTCTCTACTCACGGCTGTCAGCGTACTCTGTACAAGAGTTCCTACTACCTACAAACACTACGGTCAATATCACAAAAGTATTCTTTGATCTCTACAGGTGTTTCCCCAAACACACAGGTAGGTATATTTTAGTAAATGGGCTTGGATCAATGGCATATCCTATACAGGAATAATTCTCTGAATTGAAAATAGGAGACTACTCAATCAAACATGTCCTTAAGAGGAACAAAATTATAAAATTACGCTCAGTACATAGATATGTATTACCAGACCCTCAAAGTGGTTATAGACCTACAGCTAACTTAAGTGAGTAGTACTACCTCCCATGGTTTGGTAGAGGAGAGGTGGGGAGGAGAGTGGGGGAGGAAAGAGGGGTAGGAGAGGGGAGAGGAGAGGAGAAGATAGGTGGGGGGTGGGGGGGGGAGCTGGTCCCCCTTATCTCCTTCCAGGATATTGCCCAATGTCATATATACCATAACACCTTAACATAACAATCCCTTCTCCTCACACTTTCCACAGCGATAGGTAAAATCATCTCCAATTAATATAGATTGTAACAGTTACAGTACTGTATAGTGCATTTACATCACATTAAGCATACACACCCAGATAAACCATAAGACAAGAGATACATTTAAAAATTAAATTAATTTTGTAAGTCATAGATCTTTGCATGTTAAAATCAATATTGCATATTTATGCTTTTGTGAATACCCTATAAATAACATAGTGCATGAGAAGAACACTAGATATTTCAATGTTTTTTCGAAGATTAGAGAAATAATTTTAGATTTAAACAAATCCAGTTTTAGTATTGTTTTGTCTAAATTTGATTGAAATACAATTAATTGTTGATATATAGAGGTAAAGTCGGGATCTGTAACGTGCACCAATGTATCGGGTGTGAGGGGTATACACCTGGTGCCGCCAGTGGAATGACGGACTCGCCGACAGGTACAAATCGCCAGGTAGATAAGTCTATATACCATGTAACTCACCTTTGTGTCAGGTGCACTTGCTTAGACCACAGGTAAACCAGTACTAATCAATTTCCACATTGCTAATATTTCTAATCAAAACAAAACCTTACCTATAGGTACAAAAACCATTATTTCGCACCTTGGTTCTCGTAATGGATACCCCTATCTCACACACAACAAACTTAATTGCAGTTGTAAACCGATAATTAAAAATTATAAAATGAATTATTTCCAATAAGCTGATTACCCTGATCAAGGGAAGGAGGACACCAGAACCCTGCCTATAACTAAATAACAGGCTAAACGTCTGGTCAGTCACAGATCAACGATGTCTGCCAAGACCGTTTACCGTTTCTTATTTACAGACAAAATCAAGTGTAAATAAAATGGTATGTCCAGGGCGATATATGACAGCAGAAAAGATGGATTATCAAATAATAATTTCTTTATAATAAAGATCACAAATGAAATCATAAAATTTTCAACATAAATGTATGCAATATTGGAATTCTATTATCACTGACAAGCATACTCTGTCCAACCAAATTTGGCCTCAAATAATCACCATTTCCACAATTTTACTCAATTACTTTATTTCTATCTTTTATTTTTTTGAATTTCCTATTTTATATTTGTGATGGCTATGTTAACAGAAATAGTTGTATTTATTACAACCCCGCTACGACCAGTAGATACACTTATGAGGTAAGAAGTTTTCTGTATATAGAGGAGAATTGAAGACTTGGTGATGATCCACGGAGTCTATCTATCTACAGTCAATAACAATAGTTTGGTACCTCTAATACTACAGCATACAATTTCAATAATCCAATTGGGACAGCACCAAAAGGCTACCCAGACAGTATAGACATTTCTGTTCTCACACAATACAGCCTCTTCATAAATCTCATACATTCAAGCAAATCATCTTCCACTGTCAACCAAATACACTTATTTCCAATTTTTCTCTGCATCACTCCCCTATTGGGAAATGAAGTTATATTTGTCCTTGTCTTTCAAACGTCACATTACCAGGATATTGATGGAAATATGACGGCTGTGGAAATTTCTCTGCTCGGCCAATAGATCATACCAAATTTAATAAATCAATTTTCTTCCACACTTTGTAGAATTCGACTTGATCCAGAATTGATTGTCACGACCCTTGCACATAGTAAATAGCACTGTCACGCCAGTGCAAAAGAAACACGGCCCTCTCAACACCCACAATATGTCATCTGGAAGTATTGCTATCCCTGGGTTGGTGTAAAACTTGGCCAGTAAAGATTCTCCCATGATGCGACAGTATCAGGGACATGTTTCAGAGAAAACATTTCGTCTTACATAAAATATCCCCTTATAGTTTAAATATCTCCATTAAAAAATAGTTTTGTGTGACCTTGACCTGACCTTTAAGTATTTCATTAGATGGACATGAGAATCTCTGATCATACCTTATGTCTTTCCATTTCATCGTTTATAGATATGTTCAATGATTGACTCGTCTGTGAACTATTATAGCAGATACTGCATCAACTCATGGCATCGGGAAAAAAAGGTCTTGTAATATTAAATCTGATGATAAAACCATATCTCTTACAACTGTCTTTGTAAACCTAATTTCAACCTAAACCGAACAAAAGACAGAGTTTCACAAACCTTACCTTTCTCACCATTATCTTAGCACAGTAGGTGATAGCAAAATGAGAAAAAACAGAGAAACCTTTATGGGAAAATTGACTTTCCAATCAATATTTCTCTTTTAACAACTAATAATTTGTGATTTATTATTGTGCCTGAAGCAACATGCTGATAGTACAAAGTAAGTCTAGACTTATCAATATTTTACATTTTGCCGAACGACTCGCTTTTTCTCACTAATCGTATTTGGATCATCTTTCCTTTGACATTTTCAGCATTTAATGGAATCTGTTAACATGTGTATCACTGACCTGCCCGACCTGGTGATTTGATATAGCGATTGTGATGTATATTTCATATTTGACAAGTATTGATCCAGATTCCAGACGGCAAATTTTTCCCCTATCCAACTGCATCATAATTAAGCGGCACTCGTGATGCATGGCTGGGTCCTTGATGCGGAAGAAGGCGAGCATTGAAGTGCTATGTGAGAGCTTAGATTTTGCTGCCCCAATAGCGGCCCATCCATGGACTTCAGTCCTATTATAAGACCTCAGAGTTTATCATTAGAACTCTGATTTACCGAGGCTGGTTCCCTGAATACAAAGACATCTGTACATCTAACACACTAATAACATTATGACACTTTATTTTGATCCTAAAAACTCTTTGCAGTTGTATATAAACCGCTTCTGATCTGGCATTGTGTGATGACTACCTTTAAAAGTGCACTCTCTCAATGTCCATTGTGTTTGACCAATCATTCTGAAATTGCTTCATAAATCAAAATATTCAGAGCTGATTATTCCAAATAAATGACACTATACTAACAAATAATTGGAGTAAAAACCACCACATCCGGATTGGTGCAGCTATCTGCAATGTACACAAAAATAATCCCTAAATTGCCTTTGTCAAAAACTCTTATTTTTTCATTTTCCTTTTTCATCAATCTCACACTTTTGTTGCATACTTCTATTTTCTACGAGAAAAAAAGTAAGAATATTTAAAAGTGCATGTAACAAAGGTCAAATACCGGTCTGGAGGCACTCCAATGGGATAGCCTTTTGTCTCATATTTTATTTAAATAATTTGAGGCAAGGTTGTGAGTTGTTCACTTTCATGTTTCCACTGTTGGCTGTACTATTGGTTTTAGTGCCATATGGCTTGGAAGTCAAAAGGCTTCATTTCCTACTCCAAGGATTATCATATGGCATAATCCTATTTTATTGCAGATACTGCCACTAAATTATTTGAAACTTAAAAAAAACACCAATGAAGAGCCATAAATCAGCAAGCCCCAATAACCAAACTATCTCATGACAAATGTATGACTTATTTTCAAATATCAAAAGATAAATTTATTATTTTGTATTCCTCTGGGAGAAAATGGATTTTCATCTTATACGTTTGGTATAAAGAAGTAATTTAAACATGCGAACGAGCTGTTCTAGTTTTGTTAACCTTACCTGAGCTAATCAAACAATCACTTCAAATAAATTTGATCAAAAAAATTGAACTTTAAAGCTAATTTTCAAAATGATTCCTTAGTGCTGACTTTCATCAATTTAGAAAGACATATGGGCATTTAAAAGAAATAAAAATGCTAAAAAATTATCTTTTAAAACAAATAGAATCCATTTGAAGTCACACATGATTTTGCATGTGTTTTTTCTAATCAACATAAGAACACATACGTACACCAAGCTAGACGCACGTTCTCACAATAAAAAACCTCATCATGTCCTCATTGAAAACGAATACATCACACTACAGTGATGGAGCAAACAACATGCACATCACATTAACAAATCTATTTCTCTGACAAATTTTGTCTTTGAAATTTACACTTTTATTGGGCTCATCTTCTCTCAATCATAGTTTTGACATTCACGCCAAATCAATTGTTCAATATTAAGATTGATCAGTGACAGAAACTGTGTGAAATAGACAAAGCGAAACAAACACGTTCCCTTTTATCAAAACTTTAAGAGTAATAAATTGGCCCTTTGATCCTGAGCTACTGAAAACTGTTGGTAAATGACGTATGATGCATGCAGTTGAAAAATGGTCACAATACATATCACTGTACAATACATATCGGTTGGTTACACTTGTACACAATATAGTTGCATGCTACATTCAGGTGAAATGCCAAGGTGATTGTTGGTGCGGAACTGTTTTTGCATGGTATTTTTAAACTAATTACTTAGGAGTCAACAAAGCAATCAATTTTTGATACATATTTGATGGCGTTAATTTCTCTGTAAGCACCCGAGTGCGCACGTTGTATCCCATTACCCAAACAGCTTCAACCTCCATACTTCAAATGATTCAATGTGTGTTAAAACAAATGATTTTTATGTCTCAAGATTTGTAACATATTCAATGTGGCAGAACAATTGAAAACAGGGTTAAACATACCAGTGGTTAAATAATAGATTTGACAATCATACCGGTCTTATTAAGCTTATAACAAAGATAAACATAATCCATTATGGACTAAAAGATGATATTGAACAAAGGCCTGCCATAATATACTCATCAATGATGAAAGTTCTGCCATTGCCCAGGCTTGCCTGACAACCTACACATCATGGCCAAAACTTTTTATCAGTGTGAATTCTACAATGGAAACGTAGCTATGATCATGTGATCACTTGTTTTAATATCTATAAAATGGACGCCAATGCCTGAATTCCCTGCGTCACAAAGTCAATACCTTACTAAACTATTGTGAAATGAAAACATAGAATCAATATCATTTTCATAAATCTACAAGGTCTCATATAAATGCTTTCAAAACTTAATGAATAAAGTCATATAAATAAAAACTTTATCATGATGAAACATTGTATTCGTGACTGAATCAAAACAATAGCGGCATCTCCCTACCAGGTACACGACTGGAGTTTAAACACCACGTATCGCAATCTCACATTACATTACATTTCAAAATAATTTACAAATACCATGTCAGGAATGATTAAAAGGTTTCCGTGCATATAAAAATGAAAGATTTGCATGAAATTAAAACGGGACATTAATTTTATTCACCAGATTTACAACATTTATTTTTGTAATTGATGTAGTCGGGATATATTAGTACAGACTTGGACGGGTTTACCGATGTGTTGAGAAGGATATAAACTCAAGCACTATTGATCTACTCTTATGATATATCTCATTAAAAGTGGGGGACACTCCAGCCAATTATAGATTTAACCTTTTGATGTTAGTGAGGAACATTTTGAGTTATATTTTTATGTCTTCAGATCCATCGCCCAGCACACTCTTATTGGTGAATAGACTGTCTATTTCAATATCTTTAATTTTATACAGTGACTTTCAAATTTTCAAAAAGAAAAAATTGACACCTACATTTCTTAACAAAATTCACACAGTTATAGAGATATCACTCAATCATACCTAGTATTATTGCTACAGGTTTTTTGTCATTATGTCTTCAAGTAGTATTCATGTGAGTTAGATGCAGGAGATTGATCCCCAACTTAGGCAACACAACTGATGGTTATGTTCAATATTTTATAATTTGTCAGTGTACGGCTGAGTAGGTCATATTCAATCCATGATGACTGGCCACAATAAAGTGACATTAAGCATTTTAGTGTGATATGATATTGATTCCTTACAGGTATGCTACAGAACCGCGGTAAGATAGATGGCGACATCAAACATGGTTACAAAATGGGTTAGCATTAATAACAAGTCTCTACAAGTTGCATAAGTAATGTTGCCAGTGCCCTGTGGCCATCAACCCATTCCCCTTGACCATTTATGTGCTAAAATTCTCTGGTGATAGCTGTGTAATGGTTTTCAACGCATCTACCTACGTGAAAGGAAAGAAACCAAACGTGTTGATGTATTCAGAATATGGTTCTTATTCCATACTGAAAATTATTTTACTGAAATAACGAAGGGAAGCCTTTAGATGGATGGATAAAAGGATATTGTACTCTAAACTGTGATGCCAAAATTACCAGAGGCTTGTCCACTTAAATAAGGTAATTTCTGTAACTACTAAAACAGTCCAAAGTAGTGAGAGGTCAACTTTGACACAGAGAAACAAGCCAATCTATTCTACTGCTGAAGTTTGTTATAAAACCTTATTCTGATGTATAGGAATAACAAAATGATCCAGCGAGGAAAAATTTGTGATGGTTTTATTTTTCCATATAAGCAAGGACTCCCTATTCTGTCCCTCCTAACCATAACATAACTATATTCTAAAAAGCTTTAAAAAATGGCCTCTGCGACCCGTCAGACCATAATCCAATTTGGATTTTCAGTTTCTTTCACTTAGGTATGAGAAATAGTCTTTCGGATGGCTTGTGTAGCCTATATATTGCATAAAACTTGACATCATGCTAAAATGGCCAATTTATATACGACATTTATTAGATTGTGACAGTCCCGTTCTATATCATTATTAGTGTACGCCATCAAACACTGACATATTCCCAACAAAATTAGTCGAGCCTCGCAAACCTATCTTAATCTGCGATATTACCATACATATCAGTATTAGTCCGATGCACTGGGACATCAGATAAATCGCAGTGCAAATTCATATTTTTACTCATGCAATCTTCCACGCGAACACATCCTTTTTTCCTGTGCATGTTACACTAGTTGAGTTAACGTTTCTGACTGGATTTTAGCTGCCGATATTAAATGTCAAATCCATATTTATCACCAGTAATCTATTATATTTAATCATCACTTTCTGGACAATGGCAGTTATTTTCCCAAGAGCAATCTATCATATTCCATGACATTTCAAAATTATCCAACTAAAACATATCATAATATAATTGGTGCTGTCTACAGCAGGTACAGCGAGCTGGCATTGTTACGAGTGGTGATCACTGCACAACACCAACACTACACGCTCACAGGAAGCTTGCCCAATTGTCCTGGCCATGTCAAGTCATGATGAACTCATTTGTCATTCTTTCATCCATTTTCATCAATTTCTTTCAATTCGTAATCATTTTCAAATCTCCAATTATATAAACGGAAAATAAAGTTTAATATTTTTGTCACATTTACTTTAAAAGAAAATACAATGTCTTAAGTGTGCCTTTGTGGGACTAATGACTTCATGTGGAGAATTGCTTGGGCAAATGGTGATGGATCTAACATTTGTTTTGAACAATAAGTTGCATGAATCAGTTATGTAAACTAATATTGAAGTAGAGATCTGATGTTGATATATTGACCCAACAAAGAAAGAAACTGAATGACCATAAAGACTTTGAATCATTCCACCTAAGAAACTGACCAATGAAAACTTACCATAAAACCCTTAACTGACCATTGATGACATACCCTCTAACCAATTATAGTGATATACCCTCCAACCCAGAAACTGACAAATGATAATATACCCTCCAACCCAGGAACTGAGTGATTACTATGATAATGCCTTTAAACCCAGTCATTGAACAGAAGTACAAATTTGGTATGGCCTGGTCTCTCCTACCGTCTATGGTCTCTGTACTCAGAGACTGACCAATCATAAAGATCCTTACAAGATGATTCCTGATACTGTAACAATCCTATTAAATCAGACTGGACCTTAAGGACAGTATATAGAGACCATTCATCACCGAAATTTGTTATAAAGACACCTTCAATTTATTGGAAATCTAAACTTATAAAACCACAATAATGCCTGTTATAGGTGTGATGTCCTGTGTGATTCAACAAGTAATAAGTAATCTATGAAGGGTTGGTCATTAAGTAGTGTCCCCTTCAGCCTTACATCATACCTGTAGTTCTGCATCATAGCTTGGATAACGACAAATCAATTACAGGTAAAAATTATCGATAAAAGTTCTCTCCGCATAGCTGAGCAAATATTTTTATTTCCACATTAAGCAAATATCTTCCAGTTTTATAGGTCCTCTTTATGGTCCACAGCTAATATGGAAATATTAAAATTTCATATTGTGCGAGCAGCCTTAATTGAGTTATAATTCATCAGAGACCACAAAAAAAAACTGGCATTCTCCGTTATTGAATAATATTCAACAAATTTATCTATATGTACATGGCAAAGACTCAATACCTGGTCGCAGTGTGGTGGATGAGTAGGTCGTATGCGCAGTGACTGGCTAGCCAGTCATGTAAGTGTACTGCCCTAGCCCAAAGTGTTTTACAACACATAGATATAGCCAACACCTGCATATGTTCATACGCAGGTGAAATAAAAATCTGCATGAATAAAAAATTGATAAATACTTTCATAGAGTGCATATTGCCATGAAATATTGCTCAGGAATCAATAAAATAGGATTATCTCCCCCTGAATCAATTACAACACTCCATTCAAATTCAATGTTTGTGCTATCTATAGCTTTCATCTTAAAATTTTCACTTTTGCTCGAGTTTAATACAGAAATGTGCCTCCAGATATTAATAAATGAAAAGAAAATTTCTATCTTTTTTGCGCATTAAGATCTACAAACGTATCCAGCACATCATCAGGCCCTATCTGATTGTCGAGCTGTGATGTATGTGTTCGGTTTGTCGCCAGTTACTCAGTTCATAAATGTCCCACAACATCATGTGAAACAACGTTACAAGTTTTATGGGTGAAAAAAGGTTCACTGGGCCCGTGTCACCTTAATCTTCAGTCTTATTTTGTAGAAATCCAATTAACATGTCATTAAAAGTAAGTTCTTTTTAAAAACCATTCTTTTTCCTTTGATGTTTGAACGAGATAAATGTTTTTAAAAATGTTTTCAAAATGCAATCAAATGTATATGCATATCTCCAGTTGTTCCACAACAACTATAAAATATCATCAATAGTATTCATGTTTTCATGTTATGCATTACATAGCAGTTTTAATGTCATTATGTGTAATATATTACAAAGCAGTTTTAATGTCATTATGTGTAATATATTACAAAGCAGTGTTAATGTCATTATGTGTAATATATCACAAAGCAGTGTTAATGTCATTATATATATTACAAAGCAGTGTTAATGTCATTATGTGTAATATATTACAAAGCAGTGTTAATGTCATTATGTGTAATATATTACAAAGCAGTTTTAATGTCATTATGTGTAATATATTACAAAGCAGTTTTAATGTCATTATGTGTAATATATTACAAAGCAGTGTTAATGTCATTATGTGTAATATATTACATAGCAGTTTTAATGTCATTATGTGTAATATATTACAAAGCAGTTTTAATGTCATTATGTGTAATATATTACAAAGCAGTTTTAATGTCATATGTGTAATATATTACAAAGCAGTTTTAATGTCATTATGTGTAATATATTACAAAGCAGTTTTAATGTCATTATGTGTAATATATTACAAAGAAGTTTTAATGTCATTATGTGTAATATATTACAAAGCAGTGTTAATGTCATTATGTGTAATATATTACAAAGCAGTGTTAATGTCATTATGTGTAATATATTACATAGCAGTTTTAATGTCATTATGTGTAATATATTACATAGCAGTTTTAATGTCATTATGTGTAATATATTACAAAGCATTTTTTATATCATTATGTGTAATATATTACAAAGCAGTGTTAATGTCATTATGTGTAATATATTACAAAGCATTTTTTATATCATTATGTGTAATATATTACAAAGCAGTGTTAATGTCATTATGTGTAATATATTACAAAGCAGTGTTAATGTCATTATGTGTAATATATTACATAGCAGTATAGATGTCCATCGTGTAATATACTTCATTCTTTGTGATGTATTAACAGAAGTTGCAATGTTTTTCTATAATTCTTTCTGTGAGATACATGTGACATTTCAAGCTGTGACAAACAAACCCTTGACAATAAACAATACATGAGAGTAAAATTTTTCCAAATACGTATTTTTTGATGTTCCAAAAAGATTCTGATAAACCCAATATTTCAAATGAAATGAAAAAATGAAACAAATGTTTGTAACATTTAACACATTTACATACATGTAAATGAACATGACATTCTGAAATTGATCTTTACACAGTAGTTTGATTCCCTAATTAATGATCAGATGAAACATAATGATTATCACAGCTTGTTTTACACGTACAGTAATACAAATTAGTGATAGAGCACAAAAAGGCCTAATTAAGCAAATCAACATCATTACAGATACAAAAACGTGAGAAAAAAACCTGTAAATACTGATTTGTTTTAACACCATTAGTTTGGTTCCTTTCTGATAGTTCATTTTATGTTTATATTACCTCTCACTTCAGACATAACATCAGAATATTTTCTTTTGGTTAGTTTCTCATCTCAATGAAATGCTGTCCCAGATTTTCTATTCTTAATTCTTCATTTTCAAACTTATTCTATTCTTCTTATTCTATTCTTCTTTCATTTATTCTATTATTCTTCTCTTGTCACATAACTGCTTTCTTCCTAATGCAACATCTTTATCCCCTTCCTTCATTTGTGTATCCCATCACTTCCTCTCGTCACCTGACTGTATCATTACATCATCACTATCTTTATCCATTACCTTATTCTGTCTATCCCATCACTTCCTCTCTTGTCACCTGACTGTATTATTACATCATCACTATCTTTATCCCTTACCTTATTCTGTTTATCCCATCACTTCCTCTCTTGTCACCTGACTGTATTATTACATCATCACTATCTTTATCCCTTACTTTTTTCTGTCTATCCCATCACTGGTAATTATATATAAAAAGCAGAACAGCAAGAAAAAGCTGAGAAAACAAAAAATAAAGCATAAAAATATTAAAAGTACTTACACATTGACAGCCTGGCGAAATCAGATGTTTCTGGCACCACAGTGGCCTTGGATACAGCATCGTTGCTAGGGAGTGGTTGCGATGATGGAATAGGCTTGGAGGACAGCGAAGGTGTGGTGGTTGATGAAGATGAAACCATTGATGATGATTCTGATGAGGAGGGTTTTGAGGATACTGTAGAAGTGTGGTCTGCACTAGTGATTTCGGGCAGTCCAGCTGATTGGATACACGAGGTCAACTCCTTCAGAGGATATGTTGACGAGGAAACAGGTGGTGTGAGGAGTGAGAGATGACCATTGGGCAGTGGTGAGGAGCTGGACATTCCCATTAATAGCTGTTGCTGTAACTGTTGTATCAGCTGCAACTGCACTAGCTGTTGTTGCTGTAGGCTGTACAGTGTGGTGTGTAACATGGCTAAGTCTGAGGGAGGCAAGTTGTTCTCTGCAAACTGAGCCACTGCTGCCTTAGTGGCAGTTATTGGCTCTAAAGTGACATTGTTATTGGTGGGTAAAAAAGATGAAAATGGCAACATAAACTGGGGAAGTTGTAAAGAGAGGTCAGCTTTACTTTCTGACGATAACTTTCCATAGTCATTTTCTTTGTCATTTATTTCATCAATATCATCCAAATCATCTTCGTCTGACACTTCACCATTAAGGTATGAGTCCTCCATTATGCCATCCTCTTCGTCCATTTCGTCCCCGAAGGCCTCTGTCTGATCTTCCTCCTCTTCTTCCTCCTCCGATTGGTCCATGTGAGTCTCGCCGTCTGAGCCGTCACGAGCGGTCACATCGGATACTTTGCTCATTCTCGGGATTTTGCTGCTTCGCTCTAAATGATTGTCACTCTGTGAGTTATCACTGTCGTTGGCATCAAAGAACACTACCACTCGTTTCTGACTGCAAGCTTTTTTGTGAGCCAGAAAAGTGGCTAAGTCTGGAAATTCTTCGCGGCACTTACCACAAACATGTGCATCACCTCCTGGTGAGGAAGTTGGTGACTGACTGTTTTCACCTGAAAAATACAAAATACACAATCAGTGACCTTCACAAGGAAATGCATGTCTGATCAAGTTTTTATTTAGTGTAAATTATTACTGATTAAAACATTTTTTGTATCTTACAAATAAAGGATTGTGTTCATGTACAATTTTAAACCTGGCAGGCTTTGTTGTATTACAAGTACTTTCTCATATGTTTCAGATATACAGACGACAGGTACATCCATAGTCAGCAAAGTCTGTGTTTGAAGAAATCAAAGACATTTAATCTTGACTGATGATGGCAAGAAAGAGATGTAAATTGCAACATAAAAATAATATTATATTTCTTCGTGGCAAAGATGTCCATATGTTCACACATCCCATCCAGACAGGTAACATGGATTTATTATAAGCCTGCGGTATTTAATTCTCCGTTTGAAATACGTGTTTGGTCAGGTGATCAGGGTTTCCTGTGATGTGGGTATTTTCGTTTTGACAGGTAACGGCCTTAGACCACGACACACAATGTAATCTCCTGGCCATGTACTGTCTAGCATCAAGTGCAAACATCTGAGTGACATTTTTTAGGATGACTTGAGAGTTCTTCATCATTATTTGCTTTAAAGAGTTTCAGCGACTGAGATTTCTTGAATGTCTTTGGGGTTATCAGACAGATAACGTAAGTAATGATAAGTTGGATGACAGGGATGATGATTACACTGACATCAGAACAACTGGACCATGTCAAGAACAAATATCAAAATTGTTAAAATCCTTTTATTACACAATAAAAATTTGTACAGAAATGCACTTTGGGGACCGTCTGCTGTCAACTCCTGAAGATTATTATTGAATTTTTCATAGAACGACGCAAACTCAAATTTGTAAGTCTAACTGTAAAATGTATCAATAAATTTGTCCTACAGAAAATATGACTAGTAAGAGATCCCAAAGATCCTTTTCATACTTCATAAAGTAAATACAAACCAGTAGTCTATTATAATATACATCAAATCAATATACATTTAAAAATATATTTATAAAGTTTTATTGCAAAAGGTGAAAAAGAGCATTTTTGGAAAGTGAGAAGGATGTGCCAATTTTTCATCATAAAAGTTTTTTGTTTGAGAATACCGAATAAGTTATTCACAAATCAGGGATTTGAGAGTACGTAATTGATGAGATTTATTTACTGTGGTGACACAAGGACCAATACACTTGCATGTAATCTCTTCAAATCAGCATATAGTTTCTAAAAATATTCAATACTACTGAAATTTGTATTCCTATAGCCTAAGGTACTGCATATTAAGATGACAACAATTTTAGGTAGGTATTCCGAAAAACATTTGGCAAATAATAAAAACCAATAAATTCAAAGAATTGATATGAAAATTTATCATGTCTTATAGAATTTTCTCTCTTCGCATGAAATAGAATTAATGCATAAAAATTATAATCAAAATCCAAACTCTATGCATGAATGAAGACTGTATGTATAAAGTTTAATTTTACATTCCATTTCAAATTTCAATGCTTCTTTAAAATATTGACTATCAAGTCATCTTTATGGCGTTGACTGAAGTGCTATGCATAATAAATTGAGATCAGTTATCTTGGAAAATGTTTGCATTTTTGTGTGTATACAAGTTTATATTGCAGAGATCAAATTCCTACATTAATTTCAAACAAAAATGACTCCTTAAGTAAAATATTTCTATATGGTAACAGAAAATATGAAGATGTCACCGTCTTTTGCAAGTTATACAAGATCAATCATGTTTAGTAAAATAAACTCAACATTGTGTGGTCTGTTCTCTGTTAACAAAACATTTAGCTCAAAACACAATAATCCATTGAACTAAAATTAACATACTCTTTTCATTTCTATCTAAAGTTGTGAGATTCCATTAGCATATCCTTTATCAAACTTAACACGAAGTTATAACATTTTATAATCTGCATTAAATTTGTGATTAAATATCTCTTTTTTTTACCAGCAAAGTCAATGAGCAGATCAGGTAACTTTTGTCTATTTAAGGCACCTGTGTATGCTGGGAGTCTCAAGACTATCGCATGGTAACAAGAAAAAAAACACTTGTAAAAACAAGAATTATTTCTGATCCGTTCACACTTGGTGGGTAAAAATGTTGATCATCCTTTTGACGTGTCAATATCTATCACTTGGTCACGTTGACAGGTTATCAACTTCAGGCATCAATAGACAAGATAGACAAAGAAATACTGCTTTACAATGGTTTGTCCTATAAGTCATCCAGTTTGATGGATACCGATTGAATCGTCCCGAAAAGAAAAATCTCAAATTGAAGGTGATCTGATTCATTACTATCAATCTATAGACGGATGATATCCGGTAATCCAAACAGAAAAGAATAACTTCCTTTCAAATCAAAACTCCTTTTTTTCTCTCTGTAATTTTCAATTTGCACTTCCTATGTATTTGAAGTTTAATTACGAAACAACCGTTTTTATATTTATTTGCAGCCAACATTTCTGATCATCTAGAAAATGCTGTTCAAGCTAAAATTTACAGCCTTAAATTAACAGAGTTCCTCTAATTCTATAGATATTTTCAAGTCATTTCTCGCAGAAATATGCTTAAAGATTTTTTTCAGAATTTTCATGCCTTAAGATATTGCCATCAGCGTTTAGTTTTAGCATACTTTTACATGTGAATAACAGAAATATGTTATATATGCAGCAAGTCAGCTGGATCTTGTAAAAAAATAAGAACCAAAACTCAAAAATTCCTCAGCTAATTGGGTGACTGTTAAAATTACCATAAAACTACTATCTATTACATGAATTATTGATATAAAGAGGCTGGCTCCCTAACTTCCCTGGGGCAACCATATCATAAAATGGATCCAAAAATGAAAACTACTCCTCAAATTTCTGTCTGTAAGAAATGTCTTGTGAATTGGCTCTGAAATGAAATGTTGTTTGTAGAATTTTAATGAACACTTTTCTGATAAAGTACCAAATGGCTGTCACTTTTTGTTGTTGTTTATTTCATGTTTACTTGCCACAGTTAACTTAGCAACCCAATTTCTACAATTTCTGAAAATTTACTACATTTGCAGAACGTTTCCAAGCTAAGTGCAAATAGCAAATAGTTGAATCCAGGGTTAGAATTGACAGATCCCCATTATCTCAATCAGGCAGTGACTTTTGGAACTGACCAGAAACTCCTGATTGGAGCAGATTGGTACTGATATATGAATGCTGACTGGTGTTGTTAACAAGAGGAACTGACCAGATCACCGCTATCTCTTACCATTCACAGGGTTGCTTGTTACCAGATTCTGGAGGCTGAAACAGACCCCTCCAGTTGACCTCTCAGGAAAATGTAAGTGACCCTGGTTATTTATCCTTAACAGGCTAAATCAACTGTGTCATACATGGTTCTGGTAGAGTAATCTTATAAAAATATATAATCACACAGCTCACATGTTGTTTTAACTCTATAAAGGGGCAGATTAGTACAGTCAAAGTTTACCATTTCCCATAGTATAGTCTCAGCATACATTGGAAATAAACGATTCAGACATGAAATTGAAAACAATTTTTGATGTTTTAAGTTTAAGCATTTATTTATATTTTGAAATCAAAGATTTTCTACATCAGAGGAGAATATTAAGCTGATTTGATTCTCAGCACATGGCCAAACGAAGATGTGCCCCAAATCATCCAAGCCCAAATATGATTGCACCTTGGCATATGGGGCCCTTCAAGTGAAGCCAGCCATACAATCATACGGTTCTGGGGAAATGGAGAAGCCTGTTCCGAGAGAAATCATTTATAGGTTTATGAAATATGCTAAAATTTAACCTAACAAACAAAAAGTTAATATCAAACCTCATTTTTTTGTAAAAATTAGCAATAATTTGATGATTTTTTTAAAATGCAAGTTGATTCCTAGTGTTGTAGAAAAAAAACTGATACTTAAATTAAAAAGAGAAAAAAAAAAACTGACATGAATTACATGGATCACAAAATCTGATATAAAGAGTTATGTATACAGATTTCTCAAATAATGCCCTTTCCATTCTGACAAAAAAATGATTTAACTTAAGGAATCCTAAGGGACCAATAAGCTGCCCCCAGTTTCTCAATGGTCCAAACATATGGCAAGTTCTGTATTTTTAGTGCTGAAATCATGACATGTGATGTCTTCGAATCAACATCTCCCCGCATTGTCCTACCATCTCGACACCCTAGGGAGCTACAAACTACCCCATTACCAAATCTCTAATGAGGCAAAAGAATGAAGCTCCCATTTTTTACTCGGTACCAATTATGGCTTAATGAAGAAATCAGTTATACTCACTGCTGTTTAATTATGATTAATATTATGCAATTTTGAAAGAATTAAGTTAGTTGAAGATAAAAAATTCTCACTGATAATAATTCTGTCTTAATTATTGCCAGAATTTTATTTCTGAGATGATACTGATGAATCTCTTCACTTATCAAAATTCTATTCATCAAGGCAGTGTGCAGTCATTTGTTTTCATATTCCAAACGTTGATTTGTTAAAATTTACATTGTTGTCAGTGGGGCATGACCTCGAGATCAGCTATCATCTGGCTCAATTTGTTTCTCCTATCCAAGAGCCAAACTGTTATATGCTAATTTTTTTAAATCTCGTAACTTGATGCCGTGCTTTATATTATCTTATCATCCTAAGTCGGTAGAAGTTTGCCGATTTTGAACAAAGTATCTGACAGGAAATAAGAGTCTTTATGAATGCTATCGGCTAAGAAATGAGGTTTATGAATTTCAATAATGATAATGACAGACCTTACAAATGAAACTAACATAAAATGTGTTATCATACACCGAAAGCCACCTACACTACCATGTGAAAAGGCATAAAAAAACACAAGAAAAATAGTTCCGAAATAATACAATAATTGACAGCTTTTAAAGAGAGGTGGACAGGTGCATTGATTTGCTTACCTGTATCATTTTTACCTGACCAGGTAAATGGCCTGGGACCAACTGTAATGTACACGGAGAGATGATGAGTAATAAAGAAATATTTTATGCTTGGAGAAGACAAGAAAATAAGATGAGTGTTGTCCAAAGTATGTGAACACTGGTATCAGAATACATGGTTGTCCATACCATGTAGATACCTGTCCTCTCTCCTCACCTGTTTATATAGGGGTATTCATATCATTTTCATATTATTCAAGCCAAAATGACACAAAGTATGATTTGCCATTCTGTGGCCTATTCAAGAAACCAACAATGGCCAGATGTAGGTGTAATAAAATACTCTTCAATTGCAAATTGGAAAACATTTTAATATGTGACCAGGATATTATTATCTCCTATACCCATACATTTATTCATAGCCACGAAATGATTCAATATTTAAGTTTTTGGGGTCCCCAAGTAAGTATTTGAGACATATAAAGTGAGAAACTCTTCAGTTCTCTCATCCCCTCTAGCCTAAATCTTTTCCCTCGCACCTGGGCCTAGTGATCACCTTTCACTTTGCTTTAATGTGCATATTTCACTTATCACTCAATGGTGTTCATAGCTTTAATAGGAAGACAATACTGGTGTGCTTGTATTGTCATGGAGACAAACGGCAATCACTCTTTAACCACTTATCACAGCAGACAAAGGGACAACATTACCGCTGGCGAGGGCCGGGGCAGTACGCTGGCAGGGGATGGGGCAGTACCGCTGGCGAGGGCTGGGGCAGTACCGCTGGTGAGGGATGTGGCAGTACCGCTCGCGAGGGCTGGGGCAGTACCGCTGGTGAGGGCTGGGGCAGTACCGCTCGCGAGGGCTGGGGCAGTACCCCTGGCGAGGGATGGGGCAGTACCGCTGGCGAGGGCCGGGGCAATACCGCTGGCGATAGCAACGGATCAGGCAGCACTCAAGTCAGGAATGAGGCAGTACTGGTGACAGACTGAGGGCATATAAAATAGTATAAGGGCAAATATAGGATGAGGGGCAAGGATATATAGGATCGAGATGGCCAAAGAGAGAATAGATTTACATGAAAAAAGTGCAATAGGAAAAGGTTGAATACTGCAGCTACAGGATGGAGGAAAGACGGGCATATTCAACTCAGTTATATAAAATTTAGCTCACTCAAAGGAAGGGGACTGTCCAAATAGACTGGGTTTTAGTGGAGAGTATCTGATTAGGATGGTTTCTTAAATACTTCAAGTACTGGCTTATAATCGGATTTACTAGATTCGCTATCTACCACTTCAGCCTTATGCTTTCGGATTGTGAACCGCAGATGATTCAATGAAACGTGCATCTGTATACACACGCATATTGATTTCTCTCATAAACTTATTACCAGTGTCAATACTATACATGTATAGAACCTCACATTTCATTGATCAATTTCCATACATTTAAAAAATTAATATAGATATCACGACATGTGACAGGCACATTTTCCAATATATAAAAATATAGAACTAATTGTACAACACAACATCATAAATCACAGCAATTAAAAAAATACACCAAGCTTTGAATGGTTTCATATTTGCACACATTAAAATATATTTATAGTGTATAGGTTCATCTTTGTGATGATAAATTCCTTTGCTTGTTTGGCATTTCAATTGTGGCATTGTCACAAGTGTCACACATAATAAGTCTGGCCCTGGTGTAACCTCCACTAGTATGTGGACCCAACAAGATGTCAGCCCCTTTACTAAACACCTGTCACTAGCTAATACTTATATTCCTCATCTCACAGGGTCAGATACTATCTCCGGTTTAGGCAACAGACACGAATAGCGCACAATTGGTGGAGATTTCTTTATCAGTGTGTTTGAGATATGCGTCAAGTAAATTAATCTGATCATATTCAGACTACCGTTAAACATTTTATATATGACTTCACACTTAGATTTAAACGCATGTGCAGTAGATGATATGTACAGAATATGACAGTTGTTTTTACACAGGTGGTCCTGTCCACAGAGAACCTGATACAATGTCAATTATCAAGTATGCCCCTTTTTTCCCATGATTTATTGCTATAAATGTAACAAGGTTATCTGAGCTATAATATCAATGACAATTTTATGACATGTGAAAACATTTTTCTGAAAATTTTCTTTCATGGCATTTCCTTTCAGTTTTTTACATGTCTGTTTCAAGGTACAAATGTTGATATCCGGTGCATCAAGTATTGTCAGACAATGCTACAATGTTAATTTCCAAACACATAAAAAATTCTTCTAAAAAAAATTCCCTGAAGAGAAATTTCTGAAATATTAATTATCTTCATGTGGAGATAATTAGGCTTTGTTCCATTGAAGTTTAATAATCCGCAGGAAAGCAAATATAACTACTGCTTGTTCTGTGCCAGCAACACTGGTTATATTTGAAATGGTTAGTCTGTTAAAGTACGATCTCAGAACAACTACAGGCCCAAAGACCCCTATGTCTGTCCAAGGTCAAGAACATATCGCTTACATAGATTGATTTTTCTCTCCACCTTTGTGAATGAGATGTTAATCAGAGGTACCTAAACGTTTAGCATGTATGACCTTGCCAATGACTTGGGTCTTCGTCTTGAATGGCCAATTAATAGTTGTGTTGCCAACCAGAGACAAGTACCTAGGGCTCCTGTAGACACTAGATTACACCCTAATCATACCCCTACCTTGTCAAAGATTAAGTCAGCCCAACAACTTTCATTTGGTGTCATATGTGTGTAATGATGCCTCTTGTACATGTGACTATGGCCCCTGTTGGTCAATGTGTGCATGATCATGTACACTGACTATGTAAACATTTATATTTGCCAAAAATAAAAATTCATTCATCTATGGGATACATTCAAGGAAACCAGACATTAATCAAGGGGAGATAATTATACAGGTATATCTGATTTGGGAAAATTGCAGAGACTGCTGAATCTTCCAATAGACCTCAAAAGTTTATAGAAAGGATTTCTCTACACACGTAGACTTGTTGATTGTGGTGAAGGGATATTGTAACATTCACAACCAAATCAATATAAGGGACCAGGAGGGAATTACAGAGATTAGGGCACTTACCTGATTTATTCCTTCAACAAAAACTCGAAAAATTCAATCAAGAAGCATTTCTGATATTTCATTTTAGGAAGTGATATTACCTTTGTATATGAACAAGGTAAGATGTGGGATGCAGTTTTTCTCCAGACATGAGAAATGATATATAAGTCTTAATTTGTCTGGAGATGGTGATAGTTGGGTGTTGTGAAGTATTTGGCTACAGGGCCGGATAGATCTATAAGTCTGTATCCAAGTGAAGGTACATCAGTCAAAATCTGTCATAGGCAATCATCGTAGAAGTTTGATGAGGAGCGAGGCAACAGTACAGCTACCCTGAATAATTACTCACCTTTTCTGTTCTGCAGACAATGCATATACACCCATAATTTTGATTGAAAACAAAACCAATCAGCTTATTGTTTTTGGTACAAACTTGGCTAATCTTTCATATCAAATCAATTTTGCTGATACTGCACTTTGTATATTGATGTTTAGAGTACAGATTGCCCTGTAGGATGTAGGTATAATGTAAGAAATGAACATGAGATGTACCTTTGGTGTGTCTAAGTTCATACACAATTCAAGGATCAATAGCTTTCTCCTTACATAGAAAAACCCCCTAGCCTAGCTAAGTAATAACAGTATTTCTGTATCAAAACCCACAACCTTAATACAACAAGTTTGCAGCAACAAAAACCTCTGTAACAAAAACAGAATACCTCAATATAATGAGCCGTAATTACCAATAGGGAAATTTCTCTATCAAATCCAACACCCTAATACAACCAAGCAGAATTTCCAATAGGAAATTTGTCTTTCAAAACCAACACTCAAATACAACAAGCTAGTTTCAGAATGGAAAATTCTCTATCAAACTCAACAAGCTACAATTCCAGGCTACAATTTCTGACAGAAAATTCAAAACAAACTGAATCACCTTTTTATAAAACCATCTAAAATCAACAATCTTAATAAGACTAATTCGTTATGTTTTAAAAAACAAAAAGACATACATAAGTGTATCTTTTAAAAGGCAATTGAAATATATTTTGTGATAGATTACATATCTCCCAAAATAACAAGACCAAATTCTGCCCGAGATTAACTTTTACAAGTGATAACGTTCTCGTCATCATACCACAAAAAAAGGAGTTGATCCTTAAATTCTACAAATTTTTCACAGCTTTCCTTTTTAACAATAATTCCTTATCTCATAATGATTATTTCGCATTTTATTATTAAAAAAAGCTGCGTTGTGATATCCTGACTACCACAGTCTTCTAACACAAATAAAAACTTTCCTGCAAGCTGACTGATATCAAAATGAATTTATATTCTTGTCCACAGAGGAGCCCTTGTCTGACATCCAGCCGATTCAACCCACTTGCACTTAGAGAGTATGTTTGTGACAAGAAAAAAATTCATATCCCGCAAAATGACAACTGAAGTAAAGTTCATATACTTCAATGTCAAAATGAATTCAATGTAAGATCATATCTGGCCAATGAAAACAGACTGAAGAAACAAAATCAGAATTTTTTTCTCATTTCCACTATAAACAGTGTGCCCATCAGTACTACTATTGATCCATACACTCGGCCTAATATCAACAGCCTACATTATATAGGTGTCAAATATGAAATTAAAAGTGAGATAAATTTGTCACTTTAATACCGCTGGAAAGCATCACTCCCAACTACTTGAGTCAAGTCAAGTTTTGCCTGATAAATACCACAGCATTACTAAGTCTTCCATGATACATATGAATTTCTTATAAAACACTACACATGTTCCGTCAAAGGCAGTGGAACTCTTCACATGTCAGAATGGACATTTCCATGCCTTAGGTAGGAGCTGGCATTGAGGAGCCTCAGACTACCTGTCACAAATAAATACATGTATATCCTTCTCAAAACAATTGCTATTTTAAATTGCACTTGCATTGAAAGCATTAAACAGAAAAACAACCTTTATAATTTCTGAGAAGCTCACAGGACTGTCTTATAGTATACAACATATGAATTAAGGTTATATCTCCCATCAGATGGTTAGATCAATTACAAGTTTCATTATAAACATCTATTATTAAAATTTTGTGTACAACCTTGCAATTTTCCATCATATCTACTACTACACAATAACAAGGGACTGTTCCCTGCCCCTGGGGCAGAGTCAATGTGACCAATGATCAGCTGTTATCTATCATAGCATCTTCCCTACTCACCTGGTGCTCTTACACCTGTTTTTTAATGACCCTTATGAAAAAAGGATGTTTAACAAACTGTCCAGCGCCCAGAGGGCAAAACGTTGTCAGTGTTGTCATCCTAATTTGTCTGGACGTGTATCCTGACACAAAAGGGATAGTAAAACCACTAATTGGCTACAAGTCTGAGGCAGAGATCCAAACTCGACCAACAAACTTCTAATAGGGGACACAACTTCACATGTAACAGACAGAAGTAGAAAAAGAGAAGACAGAAAGTGGTAATCTATACATAGAGACTAGAGAATAGATGAAGAATTGGACACTTATATTCTGTTCTCTTTATCACTCATTCGATCCTATAAATTGAGACTTCTATGTCACTATTCAATAGATACATTCCTTTCTCTTCAAGACTAAGCTCCTGTTCTCTACAAATCCTAATGCAAATGCAGTAGAATATGTTACACAACTATTTTATTTGAGGTCAATTTTCCTCTGAAGGTCAAATGTGTTGCTTTTACATCACCTCTGTGTATTACTGTCCTTTTAAACTTTACCAAATCTCACATCCTGAAGTCCATTTCAGGTTTAATAAAGAATATATGATTTACATAAATCTTTAACAACCTTGGGTCTTATTAAAAAGTAGATACATATAAAGTAATAGAAAATTCCAATAAGGTTGGTTGAGATATTCTGTGCTTGTTCTGTAGAGCCCCACCCATCAGTCAGGATCTCATACAAAATTTAGATAACTCATGAAATTTATGCACATATTAACATGGTTGCCATAACTTGCAACATTTATATCCTTGTCAGTAAATAATTCCTACCAACATCTGGACAAGTTTGAGCACGACTTATCCTGTTTTACAGAGAACCATAAACTATGGTACACATACTGGTCCCCATCTTCCTTAATACAGATCTACATTCAGAATAAAACCATCAATTTAAAAATATTGTTCATTAGGGTTTTTCCAAATTGCTTTCTGAAGTCAATTTTGGTAATTTTATATGTGATCATGGACTTGTTCTGGAAACTGCTTCAGTTTCATTTCTATTTTTTCCGTATATTCATACAAAAAGAAAAGAAACATTCTAAAATTCTCAAAAAATTTTTAAATTTATCAGATGTAGGCGTTAGATTAACTCTGGCCTACTTCCAGCTGTGACCAATAGCTTTAGTTGGTTTTGCTGTGACTTGTAGCTGTGTAACTGTAACCTACATTATGATATAGCTATGACCTACATTCCAGTGTAGATGCGACCTACATTTCACACTGTTAGCAGCTACAAATAAATAACCATAAGACAGAAGATTTGAGTTACATGTCTAAAATCCACACTGCTTTTGAGTTAAAGAAAAAATATACCTAATCCTCTCTTTTTGTTATTAAAATTTAAACGTGTGTATCATATGGGTAAGATGGAAAAATAACACATTGGTTTATATCAAAATGGTAAGGGTGAAAATGCAGATCCTCTCAGCATTGATAACAGTTTCATCAACTCTCTGGGATAGATAAGCCTTCAGCTACACAGCCAAATGCTTTGTATCAACAAACCATACCGGAGGGGAAGGATAAGGAGATGAGGTCAAAGGTCATGTATAAAATAATCACACAGGAGAGCCAGAACAACACTGTGGTCAGATGTCCTGTATAGATATCAAACTGGAATTGGAAAGGTGTAACAGAAGAAAGAGGTTACATCCAAAAGTCAGAGGATGAGGTTGTCCAGCACCACAAGTCAGAGGATGAGGTTGTCCAAGCCAAAAGTCAGAGGATGAGGTTGTTCAGCACCAAACATCAGAGGATGAGGTTGTTCAGCACCAAACATCAGAGGATGAGGTTGTTCAGCACCAAGTGTCAGAGGATGAGGTTGTTCAGCACCAAGTGTCAGAGGATGAGGTTGTTCAGCACCAAGAGTCAGAGAATGAGGCTGTTCAGCACCAAACATCAGAGGATGAGGTTGTTCAGCACCAAAAATAAGAGGATGAGGTTGTTCAGTACTAGAGAGTCAGAGGATGAGGTTGTTCAGCACCAAGTGTCAGAGGATAAGGTTGTTCAGCACCAAGTGTCAGAGGATAAGGTTGTTCAGCACCAAGTGTCAGAGGATAAGGTTTTTCAGCACCAAGTGTCAGAGGATGAGGTTGTTCAGCACGAAGAGTCAGAGGATGAGGTTGTTCAACACCAAGTGTCAGAGGATAAGGTTGTTCAGCACCAAGTGTCAGAGGATAAGGTTTTTCAGCACCAAGTGTCAGAGGATGAGGTTGTTCAGCACCAAGAGTCAGAGGATGAGGTTGTTCAACACCAAGTGTCAGAGGATAAGGTTGTTCAGCACCAAGTGTCAGAGGATGAGGTTGTTCATCATCAAGAATAAGAGGATGAGGTTGTTCAGCACCAAAAGTCAGAGGATGAGGTTGTTCATCACCAAGTGTCAGAGGATGATGTTGTTCAGCACCAAAAATAAGAGGATGAGGTTGTTCAACACCAAGGGTCAGAGGATGAGGTTGTTCAGCACCAAGAATAAGAGGATGAGGTTGTGCAACACCAAGTGTCAGAGGATGAGGTTGTTCAGCACCAAGAATAAGAGGATCAGGTTGTTCAACACCAAGAGTCAGTGGATGAGGTTGTTCAGCACCAAAAGTCAGAGGATGAGGTTGTTCAGCACCAAGTGTCAGAGGATGAGGTTGTTCAGCACCAAGTGTCAGAGGATGAGGTTGTTCAGCACCAAGGGTCAGAGGATGAGGTTGTTCAGCACCAAGGGTCAGAGGATGAGGTTGTTCAGCACCAAGGGTCAGAGGATGAGGTTGTTCAGCACCAAGAATAAGAGGATGAGGTTGTTCAGCACCAAGGGTCAAAGGATGAGGTTGTTCAGCACCAAGGGTCAGAGGATGAGGTTGTTCAACACCAAGAGTCAGTGGATGAGGTTGTTCAGCACCAAGTGTCAGAGGATGAGGTTGTTCAACACCAAGAGTCAGTGGATGAGGTTGTTCAACACCAAGAGTCAGTGGATGAGGTTGTTCAGCACCAAGTGTCAGAGGATGAGGTTGTTCAGCACCAAGTGTCAGAGGATGAGGTTGTTCAGCACCAAGGGTCAGAGGTGGAAGGATATCAAATTTGTTTTTGTTTCATCTTAGAGTTTGATTTGTTTTTATCTTTATTTATGTTCTGTGGCAATGCAGAGACTTTGATAGCTGAAAGTCCATGGTCAGTGTTATCACCAGTAAATGATACTTGTATTTCCTAACCTACTTAGATCTATAAAGTTCTGTAAAATTAAATATAAATTAATATATTTCTTTCAGGATTTAAATTAAAGCTCTATCAGAAAGCTGAATCAATCCAGCACAGTTAACTATTTATAAGTTACCCTTATTCTGTTTAAAGTTATTATTAATACACAAACAAATAATTGGTCCCTGTCCTGCCATTACTTCTCTCTAATTGGTCTGACAGCTATATAATCAAACTATACAACAAAAGCAAATTAAAACAAATGAAAAAGCACCACATCAAAAAATCATTGAGACGGTAAAACTTGTGACAATGGAGTTCACACCGAAGTACACTGGAATGTGTCTTGTGACAGGGAAATGTTTCCAATAAATATATCTTATATCATTTTATCAAAATGAAATCTAATCACAAGACTCATCAATTCCATCGGGAAAAAAATTGGAATTTTGAAAAGAAATGAAATAGTCTTTGTCACACAATAAAATTAAATGGACCCGACATCTTGTTGGATTTTTTTCATAACACATTGTACTGTTACAATCGTAGGATTTGATAACAATCACACCATTTTATAATCTCCTGCATGTCACAAACTCACCAAAAATGTTACTAATTCAATGTTTAAACAATTACGCATAAATAACAAAATTCAGAACATTTCAAGATTAGTGAACTAAGATTAGAACACGAAGCTTTGATTTTGGTTTAAATCATTATTGTTGTTTCCGTGCTAAGCTTAGACTCGGATAGCCCAGACCACACACACGCCTGAAAACTTGGAGCAATGTTATTTCATATTCATATACAATGATCAAATTTCTGATATTTCAGTCAGTTTCTAAACAATAATATGTGTCAGTGACATGTGGTGCTAGCGTTAACTGCCAGAGTTACAGGCCTACACAGGTTTCTGGGGAGGGGGTGTCTTATCGTTGATTTAAACAACTTGATAAAAACACACCGACTCTACAGTGCTTCCTGTTAAAATTCAATGAACAAAGGAACGAAATATGATTGATAAAATATTTTGTGTGAGATGTGGATTTTTTTTTTATTTATTTATTATGAAAAACTATCAATAAAGTCACGACAGATTTCAAGATATGTCAGTAATTTGATATTTATCTATAAACAAATTAGTGCTCTCCAAAGAATTAATGAGTTAAGCTGCAGGAATATATTGTCCACTGATAATTTTAACATGTTCTGATCGGAATGTTATGAATGTGGCTTTAATAATCTTGTTATATTGAGCCTGGTCCCTGGGGTTCTGATGTGAACATTACAAGGTCCTGGTCTACCTGACTGAAAGTAAAATTTCACGCTATATTACACTTCCTAACTGCTCTATGTAATATGATCATCACATCCCACAAGTGGCATCTCTGTATTATATTAAAAATTGGCCCTCTGACCCTGGATCAAAACCTACCACACATTCCCCCCTCCTAGGAGAAATTCCTTCCCATCCAAATTAATGGGTCAATTTTGACAGAGAGAAAGTATTCACTATCCCGACTTAAGATAATAGACCTTAAAATAAATTTCTCATATCTTTTGGTCGTGTTTGCATATTAGGCGTTCAAATATACTGTATGGAATTCTAATTCAGCCTTTGAACTTTATTAGAAGGAATATTAAATTCAAAAACCTATTCACCAAAAGTGTATTATGTGTTTGGTTCAAACCGGCTACAGGTACAATTGTATCATAACAAATAATTCCCTCATAATGACGAGGACTTGTGGAGTAAATAGTTATTGTGTTTATCATACGACATCTGTTGGCTTATCTAGAAGATTGAACTCAGACATCAAGTCTTGAAATAAAATCCAAATATTGACCTAAAGATATTTGAAAATTGAGATAATTCAAACTGAGCAAGGTGAAAAACAAGTCTCTGTATGTTTGATATATATGTCTTTTGAAGTGCTTCATAACACAAATTACAAGTGCCAAACGTTTCACCAGGGGGCAGCACCTCAACCATCGCACAGTAATGGTACATTTTATTTCTTTTAAACATGTAATATAAGTAAAGATATTTTTTATAAAAAAACCTCTTTGATGTGTTTTCTTTTTGAAACAAAAGAGTTTTTATTTTATACTCCTTTTTCTAAGTAAACAATCCACTTAATTTTCAGAATTATTTAGCGTAAAAAAATGATAATAATTGTGGAAGACCATGAGACAATTAACATCAACTGCAGAATTTACATGTATTAATAGATAGGTTACAAGCTAATCAGGAGACATTTAGAACCATTACTGAGTATATGTAATAGTTAACAGTCCCCCTGCCTTCATAAACACTTCTCTTAATATTTAATTACTTAAATAACTGGGAAACATACAATTACAAGTCAGACAGTAACAAACAAAGATTTACAACATAGGTCCTAAGGGACATTCCTGTTACATTGTGTCATTTTCTTGACATAATTATGAAAAGTTTTCTAACAAATAGAATGGAGTTCTGCTCCATGACATGCTTTCATTCTTATGGACAATGGAATCAGTCAGGCAAATATATTAACTGAACCTCAATATTATCCAATCAAATTGACAGAAAGGCATTATCAACCACCTGTAACATTCACCAATCAATTTTAACTTTACAAAAAATCTTATCCAATGATTGCCTTTGTTATTCACAAGATAGAGTCAGTCAAATCAATAATGACCATTTTAACCTTTTGCACAAAATCTATACATTGTATGTCATTTAATTCACATTTTTAAACTCATTATACACATGTACTATCTGGAAAATGTTATTTGAAAGATGTTTTTCTTTTTTCTCTGGTTATCACAAACATTGTTGCTGGGGGATTTCAAAAAGAGAGGATCTGACAAAATTAGTTAATGTATCCCATCAAATATCTGCAACATGAGACTAAAACAATAATGCATAACAATAACATTACCATCAGATATCTTGTCAACATTTCCCTATATTCTCCTTGAATATAGTAGCAATGTAAGTGGATTACTCCATTTCCACTTCTAGTATTAAAAACTAAAATGCCAGAATCAATTCAATTTCAAAACTATTTTCACACACGTATGACAATTTATGGTCTATTGTAACCTTTTGTAATTCTGACATTCAAATACCAAGAGATATAAAATCTTATCTGTGTTTTTTTTTTTTTCCAACACTTCGACCCCTGTTGAATGCTGTTTGAACCCCTCTGTGTCCACAGAGAACGGTCAACCATTTATCATAATGTAACTCTCCTTGATCGGAGCCAGACCCAAGTCATCAAGTAACGTTGGTTATTTAGAAAATATGAAATGTCGGTGCTTTCTCTGGTTATAATCTCCTACGGGTTGCTATCGAACAGATAAGTACACTGAAGCATATCTCTATGTGCGACATTCAAATGTTATTTTTCTCGTGCTGATAATTTATGATATTCCTGTGATAAGCCCACCTCTGTAAAGTCGTTTACTGTACCGAAGGCTTTATGTTTTGGTGATAGATTGCCTGTGGACGAGTGTTACGGATATATATCATTTGAGTTCCAATAATACATATCACTACACTCTTCACCATTAATCTTTAAAAGTTTTAACTGAACAATGGTAAAATTGCCATAAGTATGTCGGAGAATTGAGCCCTAGTCTGGGCTACTACCCCTTCATCTCACACTATCACACGAGTCTTTGTGCAATATTGACATCCAGTCCAACCACAGCTTCGACACCATCTTTTTAATCCCAGCAACCAACTCATTTTTGTTTCATTCAAAATGATATTGCTTTCAAATACCATCTATAATGAATGATATCAAAGAATTTAAAGAGTGATAAAGCTGTACCTAAACAAAGATGTTTCCTACTTTAACGTGTAACTGTAAGGTTACACAGACCAGCTGAGTCTGAACGTAATCCCTTAGCTTTGGTCATTTAAAAAAAATTCAATAAATACAGTTCAATAAAAGATGTGTAAAGATCTCGGATTTGAGGCAAAAATAGGAGTGCCACAGTTATGGAATATGCCCTCTGGTTATGAGTCATGGTTCTGCATGGTGTTATTCTGGTTTACAATAAAACGTAGTTACATAATTCCAGGTAAATAGTTCTATACAGGTAGATATGTAAGTCATAGCAACAACAAAGCCACAATACTTTTATACCAGTACATTTATATTACCTATTAAAACTATATACCTGTTTACCAAGTCCCACGTCTTGTATGTCTCCATAATTACAATGGAATTTTCACCCGAAGAACTTTCTCTTATGTAACCAGGACAATAGCTGATGTTATAAAGGGTTGATTTGGGACCATCTACACAGGAAATGGGACACAAGTCCTTTATACTGGACACAATACAATTCTCCAACCATTATATCCCAAATATCCCTTGTCCAATTTAATGACCAATTTCATATAAAAGTGATATTGGCTAGAGCCCCTATGGTGAATCTCATTCTCTTGTCATACTCTCTTGCTAATACCCCTGGTGAAAGCTTTCTGACCATCAGATCCCATTCAATGCCATCCTTGACCATTTGCTTATTTGGTCACGGTCATTTGGTTACAATTGAGGTCCTGCTAAGTAGTATTTTATGACCATGAGAAGCCTAACCTGTAATTGGGTTAGACTAAGTATGAAAATTAATACTAACAACTGCCAATATTTAACAGCTACAGATAGAATTCACTAATGACAGTGTTTTACAGAGAACCAATTTCAAGAATGCTATTCAATTGTAGTATATGAAAATTAATACTTTCCAAACGAGCAAAAGAAAAGATCAAATAGGTTTGAAGCTATGTTGTAATTTCATAAACATTTGTTAAAGTTTTTTCTAATTGCAGTGCTCTAATTAGATTTGAATATGGTTTGACAGAAATTACTGTTGTTTTAGTAATAAATTCCTCAGCTAGTACGATAATGAAATTACAAAACACAAATTTTCTCTGTAAAAGATCTTACATATTATGAAAGTCATCTGTTTTTTGGTCTTAAAATGGTTTCTTTTAACACAAATTTAGCCTTGAAAATTACTATATCTTCATCGCAGGCAATATACCCTATCATCACCCAAACATATTCCTGTCACTTTTAAGACTTCTGAAATTGGAGCTCTACTGGTATATAAATATCTAACTCTAATTCTTTTTTCCATTTATTTTTTTACCTGGTCTCACTTCACAAAGTTTGTCACAAATTCAGAGTTGTGTTTTGTAGGATAAATTTTGTGACCTTTTGTCTTTTTGTTTCTTTGTTCTTTCCACCTCTCCCCAGCCCCTACTCCCCATCTTCACATACCTACCTTCTCTGATTCCCATTTCCCCTAAAATCAAACACATATTTTCACTAGTCCTCTTCTTTCTTAATATTATTATTCAACCCTTTCAGTTTATCTTTCCTTTCTCAAATACCCTACATCAATCATTTCCGTTAGAGGTCCTGATAAAAAAGAACCTCCTTCAACATTTTCTCCCTACCATCCCAATCTGAAAGTCTTCCTCCCCACCACTCCGATCTGAAAATCCTCCCCTCCACTGAATTTCTCCTTAACTCACAGATCTAAAAAATTCTCCTCCACAAAATTCTTTTCTCCTTGATACCCATTACATAATCTATTTTCCTTCGCTGACCAATATAAAATTGGGGCTATAATTGTTCCTTTCTGAAGAATCATCTTGTTATTCCACTTGAATGCACAAGGATAATAAAGGATGACCATATGAATGGCCAGCAGGTCTATTTCCACCCTAGGTACTCGTTATTACCTGAGTAACAAGTACGGGGTAACAAGGCCCACCAGGTAGAAATTCCCACACACCTTTATAGTTTCATTTCCATAACTACTTATCTATACAAATTTATGGAGACGTATAACCAGATCTATGGAAATACCAGAAATAAAAGGAAAATAACAAAGTCCAAGTTATTTACCTGACCGTCTATTGTCTGGGTGACCAGTACTAGACAGTTCTCGACTAAGCGTAAAAACTTGTCTATAAAAGACAAAATGTTCTTGAATTGAAATGAATGATATTGTTTCGAGATTTTGTAATTAATGACATAATATCTAAAATATATAACAAAAAAAGAAATCGGTGTTGGTATTATTTTTAAAACATGTCTGGAGAATTTTTGATAGGTTTGAACCTGTAATTTGCACCTACCAGTACCTTTAATTAAGATATATATACTTTTGTACTACATTACAATAACCTGGATTTTTTTTGTACAATTTAAAAATCTAATCGATAGATTGTCAGTTTAATCATGTTGTATTTAGGCTAAGGTAAACAATCACTGTTTGTTTGTGTTCTGAAATTGCACCTGCAATTTTAAAAAGATATAATTAAGATAAGATAAGAGAGGGAGGGATTGTGACAAGGTCAGATAAGGCATTCATCTACATGACAATCGATTACTGTGAAAAAAATCTAACTTAAAATCTCATTTAGTTCGCATAATAATTATATACTTGGTCAATATTTGACAGATTATGATATTTTTCCTTTGATATCATATAGGTGTCATCAGTGTTCAACTCAATAGAGCTACACATACCCGAGGCAAGATCTGACTCAAGGTCAGAAATAGTAGAAGGTCATTATTTGGTGGTTTAAGAATCTCTTTTCTGTTGATATGGTACAAATATCTCCTCAACAGAACGTGAAATCTGATCCGACCACCAAAGTTTTTAAATCTATTCGCACCGGTTTAGCAAAGAAATCTGACAAGTTTTTTGTAACTGAACTTCATTAATTACACATTGTATGACACAAACAGGTATCTTTACTCTATACATCACTTTCCTTTTGGTGAATTATAAAAGTTAAAATGACACAAAAGAATTGCCAATATCAATAACTGTAATTTTTTTTATGTTTGTACCACATTTGAGGGTTTTTTAAATTCCCACACCAATCTATTGTAATAATCACGCCCTGTACAAATATCTTGATATTTAGTTGGGATAACAGATCTTTCTGGGTGACCCTCGGCCAACCAACAAGTTATTTCATTTTCTAAAATATCAATAATAAACAGTATAAATCAGTGGATAGCTGTTACTGTTACTGGGATACGAGTGGAGAGACACCGGTTAGCACAGAACCTTCGGACTTGTCTTACTATTTACATAAATTATGTTACATATCTTGCCCAGAATAATTTAGGACTTCCCGGTTCTTTTTAAATATGAATTGAATACAGCTATAAATTATGATGATATCGGTGTGTAATACTTTTACTAGGTTATAATTTGCTTGGCAACCATTGAGTCAACGCTGAACTTATCAGTACACAAGAGTAATCTCTACATTTTCTTATAAATATTTTTTTCCCTTTTTATGTAGAGTTAGCAGGGTGTTATCACAAGATAATATACAAGTTTGTCTGTTGATTAATCACACAGGAACAAGGATGAAAGTTAAAATAGGTCCGGTGTGTCATCCTCCCCATATAGTGTCAATACCATGGGGACAGTGGAGGAATTTTCGTGTTTGAATATTACAGACATATCCCTGCATCTTTGAGACAGGAGATGTTTCGTTGACCAAATGTGATCATTTGTATCCATTACACACCGCTCTAATACCACAAAATCTAAGATATTTGACTAGACTATCCTCTACTAATGGGAAAAGCTGGGGAAACAAAGCAAAACTTCAAATCATAAAGTTTTATCATAACTAGGGATGAAAATTTAACTGATAATGGAGAGCAAACATGACTAGCTAAACACACAGTACACTTTCACCTTCAACTTCCTCGAGACAGTAATATGTGTGTACAATATAGCTTACAGATTAAAGATACATTTAAGGGATGCTTTGATATTTCATTTTAAGCTCTAGATAAAGGTCACATATATGACCCTAACGTTGTCAGCGGATCCTAAGAAGCCCACGTTTCACATTTTGACCTGGGCAGCAAAATTATCCACACAGGAATTTAAGTACAGAGGAAAAAAGCAAGAATTCACTTCTACAAATTCACTTTTACAAATTATGTGGTTAAATATTTAAATTTTTTATTGCAACACCAGAATTTTCGTGTACTTTACAGTAACTTCCTTCACGACTTGGCACTGTCTCCAACTATCAAAGGGGAGATAACTATACACTACTGTTACCTGGATCAATTAATCCATCTACTGTTACATGTACGGAACCAAAAACATTTATATAGACAGAATATTGAACATAATTGTATCCAAGGTTGATTGACATCATATATGAATGTTTCCTTATTTTTTGTATAAAATAAAAGTACAGAAAAAATTTTTAATTAGAGTGTCTGATAAATATTTGTGTTGTTTTACAACGTAGTAACAGTGAAATAATTTATATAAAGTAGCTCTTTTATAAGTTAAGCCCAAATTTTAAGATGTGTATTAATTCTAATATTATTCTATAGAGGTTTTACTTCTGATGGAAATGATATGTACCAAAAGTGAATTCAAACCCAATTTTAACAAAACAAAATTCTGAAAATTGTTGAACCGATAAAATCATTTCTCAAAATTGGGACAGAAGAAAGCTAAAGGTTTTTTTCTGCTGCTATTTTAAGGTTAACATGTATCAGAACCAACTCATCCAAGATATGTCAGTTTTAACGGCCTTTCCTGCTAAATAGACTGTCAAAATTTTTCAAAATTCCATCTCCAGAACAGCTGCTGGTGCTATAGAGGCCCGTCTGAGATGTCATTGCTTACAATCTATCTCTCCATATCACACTTGTTCATCTTCAGGCTGGTTATCTCTACCAAGCCATCAATGCCTTTCAACCCAATACATTTCCCTACCTCTAACTAAACCTTCTAACTGTTCATCTGCTTAGCAATTGATGACTGGCAAAACAAATTCAAGATTCTTAAATCAATTTCTGAGATTGAAAACCTCTCCTGTGCCGTTATTTAAAACCACTGATAAATGATCTTTTAAAAGCAAATACTACATTTGTATACACGAAAATATATATAAATCCTCTCGCCCTTCTTTTGGGGGCAAGAAAGAATAAAAATTTTGACATTTGTGAAAAATGAAATTGATATCCATCATTAATTTCAACAAAAGCTCTTATTGAAATGCATTGAAACATTTTAAGGAAAGTTTCTTCTACAAATAACATTATTCCAACTCCCTTTTGAGCATCCTTACCATACATACATTTTAGCAAGGAAAAATTTAATGGCACTATCTTAGAAACTATCTCTTAACACAAAAATATAAATTTCAATATCACTTAAACTGACAGTTGGAAAGAAAATTTACTTTTGTTAGAATAAAGTCTTATAATTTAAATCCACTCTTTTAAGTTTAAAAGACTTCAACTGTCACATCAGATTAATTTTATGGGAACTTTTGGAAAATAAAAAATGGATATTTTAAAAAAAGGTTGAAACAATTCCCTGATACATCTGTCCATTGAGACTTACAATGTATTATTACAAAGTAAACATTTTATTACAGGTCTTTTATGTTACACTCATTCCAGTTTAATTCTTAAGGCTATTTCACACAATATCAAACTATTTTACATCCCTCGATAGTCCACAAACTCTCCTAACCCTTGGCTATATCGCTCTTTGCCTTACAGAGGAATGTGTTTCCTTTGTAATTGACTTATCTGACTACTTGATTACAGGTAAGATTTACAGGTAAACCCTTTATAACTCATTGGCAAAATATCTACAATAATTTATCATTAAGGATATTGACTATCAAATTTGAAATATGTATAGCAAATGAATAACATTTTGATACAATTTTATCCAGTTGGCAACCCAGATTTCAGGTATCCAGGCTAGGTTTCTCTCCTAATATCCTTTTGTTAAGAACAGGTCTTAGAGGTATTATCAGTTCTACCATTGTGTATTATTTATCAAATATCTTCAAGATTTTGTATAGAAATTTAAAGATTGATAGGAAAGGGAATGTCGATTTCTTATGAGTTACTCATGTCACCCTGTTTGTACAAGGAATATTACTAATACTTTTTACCGAAGCAGTGACATGTCTGACTCGAGTCTAGTACAACTTGGAGACGATATGGAAGCAGCCACCAGGATAAAGTTCAGTGGGATTGGAGTATTTATTGCCTCAAAGCACGCCTGCAGATTATTTTCTCTTGTCGGATATGTAGTGTATTGATAAAACAAATACAATTCTAAATAACAGGGGTGAAATTTAAACCCCATTTACAAACATCTAATATTAAAACTCCCAATAAACATTATGAATACTATTTTTTTTATTTATTACAAGTTATAGTATATACTATAAAACTAAGGAAAAATGGCATTATTTCATTAATGACATCATTTTCATTTTGATAATATTTGACAATAATTTGATATGAACAAATATTTTATAAAATATATACTTCACCATTTTAAAATAAATGAGGAATGAAATGAATGGAAAAATTTAAAAAATCACATACCTGTGTGTTTAAGATTTTATATTTGAACACTGCCGAATGTAGCTTAAAGAGGGTTTATCCTGCACCAAAATATCTTAAAATATAATCCAGCGTGGAGTATCTGTCATCTCTTTTAACCCTAACCCTAATCTCCAGAGTCAAATCACTTTCACAGCACGTGCATAATTATTGATTTTTTTTTAACAAAACACTTCAATGCAGAAGATTTTTACGTCCAATCTGTACGTGAAAAATTGTGTTAAATTAACACTATGTTAAACATTGTATGATTTAGACAAATTTACGAATTGTAACCAATTTTTATCAAACATTAATTTCTTTATCATTAATTTTTTTCTTTTTTTTTCAAACCTATAATCTAAATGAAAATAAGAATCGAGTTTATCATAAATAGATAAATATACTTAGTATTTTGATTAAGAATATTACCTTTGTACGGTATTTTCTTTTACACAGATTCCTCGTGTTTATTCGCGGACTTTTCAAACGTGAAATATACACACACGCACGCACAGCATGGGTAGTACGTACAAACAGAAAGTATTTACCTACGGTGAATGAAAAGTTGGTCAAAATGCCTGGAATCTCTCCACTAGTTAAAACCAATGTCCATCCAACGTTCGTAATTCCTGGTCGTACTTGTAAGGTCGCGAATCCCAAGTAAATAAACCACCATGTGTCAAATACCGACACACACACACAACACACACGTTACTGTGTTATGAGCGAGCGCTGTGTACAATAAACATCTGAGAGCCCAACAACAAAACTCCTATTTCCTCCGAACAAAACAAACTTACCGTTTTGCAAGATGGTAGCAAGCTCATCCTCTGTTTCAATGTGTCGAGGAACAGGCTGCTTGCGACGTGACATTGCTTAGGTATAGTAAGCAAGCGAATGACAAAACTTCTTGTGTTGCAATTTTCTGATTTACAAATAAGATACCCTTATGCGCATGTCGAAAATATGATTATCAATAGAGCATTTGTAATGTGGCCGCGATCGTAATTATCATAATCAAATTTGTAACAAGACTTTTGATTGGTTTTGATCCGACTCGGCAAATTATCTGCGGGAGGTTTTCTAGCTGTCAGTCGATGGGTAAAATGTAATACTCCAGTGGTTTTTTAAAGCGAGGAGGTAGCAACGCATTGTTATCGTTCATTCATACCGAGGTGTGATACAGGCGCTATCTCATAACTAGGAGAACCAGTCGGCTTGAGACTGACGTATTACATCACGTATGAGAAAGGATTCGCTTTACTTTATACATATATAGGCTGTTAGTAGGGAAGTATTTTAGAAAACAATTCTTTTGATGTTTAATTTTTTATTTAACTTATATATATATATATATATATTACCCGAGGGTTACAGATTAAGCAAAGCGTTAGAATAATCTTTTTGATCTTTATAAGATGACTCACGTGTAATTGATATATTAATATATGAAAAGTGAAAATTCACGAAGGTGAAACCATATACATTTATTATTTAGTACTTGTGAGATCAACCAGCCGGAAAGTTTTGTCATAATTATACTATAAACCTCATAATAGAGGTTTTCAGAAAAAAATTGAAGGTTTTGTGAACTTTCGCCTTGGGTCACTGACTTTATTCATGTTATCATTTTTTGTATGTTTTGTTTTGTTGTATATTTTTTTTTTTTTTAATATTTTTTTTTCTTGTTTTTTCCCCTTTCTTTGAAAGCGGTTGAGAAAGTCTTAAGATATTGTGGATTAAAAATGCCATAGATAAGGCCTGAAGATTTAAAGCTTAATGGGAAATTTATAACAATTTTTATGTAACTGAGAATTTATAATACCTTTTGTTCGTTTTGTCAGTGGAGTTTAAACTAGCAATTTTCATCAGCGCGGAGGTGACATTTCAGTTACACCAAAGCGTCCATTCAATTGATCTGTTTGGTTAAATAACGTCGTAAATCAACGTGTTTGAAAAGTGGAAATTTGCATATCCGGTCGTTGAAGCATGACCATGCCACCCTCAGTGTTACCAAGGGTCGTCTAAATTATTTGTCCTAAAGATCTTTAACAAGTTTAACTGTAATCATTGGAATAAAAAAAAAAGGGGGTTATTTTATTTCTATATTGTTATTTTCTTATTATTATTTGTTTTACCCGTGATTATTTTTGCCGGAATATTAATGATGTATTTTTAAAGAAATATATATGAAATAGCAAAAAATCTTATATGTGTAACGATACAGTAACAGTTTGTACCTAGCACGCGCTTTGTCAGTATTGTTAAGATTATGACTGATAAAATTCAAAACCATACTTTGTAAACGAACTCATCCAAAATCCAAATTAAAACTGAAATTACAACAAACAGAGATTGATTGTTCTGAGGTACTGGTCAATTGGCGGTGTATCTTTGAAGTTGCCTGACACAGGTGCCATAGTCCAATCAAGGTGCTCCGAGTCGACTAAAGACGGCGGTAGAGGTGATCACGTTTCAATCACCTTTTCAGTCGAGTGAAGATCGAAGAATCGATAGCTTTAGTCGATGAGATTTAACTCGCTGTGTTCTATAGCTGTATGTCTTCGCTGTAGACACCGATGCTTCTAGTGTGCCGTGTATTTGTTTGGTACTCACTGTAATTATGTTATATTAATTCTCATTAATATGTATCTCACATTTTAGAACATTAACTTATATCTTTTGTTAATACAATACTATTTCAACAATAATTCATTTATTCTTTTTGTTATGAATCACAAATTTACCAAAACAAAAACAAACAGAAAAAAAATCCTAATATATATTTTTTGGTTTCCAAATAAAAACAAGAAAAAAACAAATGAATAAACTTGGTGACTCGACACATACTTAAAATGAAGTCGAGTATTTATTTTTTCTAAATGGGGCGAATTGTTCGACTATCTTGTACCCCTATTTTATCTCCTGTTTTTGCTCATGCATAATTAAAAGTATATATACCTAGCGATTTTTTTATCTGGAGTTAATCTCCTTCTATCACTGCCATTCCCGAGATGTGGCCTGCTATCTGTGGTGTTGTGTTTTTACCCCTCGTCTGCATTTCGCCCCGAAGACAACGTCACTACTTCCCATGGAGAATTCTGCCCCTCAATACACGGTTCATATAGTTTTAGTTGCCGGATAATCAGTCCCAACTTCTGTCCGGGGTTTAGAACGCCTTATTATCAATAGTGTGTATTGTGTGACTTCTGAGTTCTACGTATTATGGTCTGTAATTTTTTTGTTGTTTTACAATTTATTATTAACTGTTTTGTACGTCTAAACGTTTTATCTTATAATTCCTTATATCTCAGAAAACACGTGGTAAATAGGATCTGATTTTCCTTTACTATCAAAAAAAAAAGTATTTAATGTGAAATTTTAGTGGCAACTTAAAAATCATTCAATACAGATAATTTACAAACTTTGTCCAGTAATAAAGGAAAACTGGAGTTATCATATATTTCATGACATATATGTAAATAATCCTGTTAAAACATGCATTAAAAACAAAGTGTACAGGATTTGTGTTAAAAATCAATATTTACTCATTTACGTAAATATCTGTAAATCTTATTAATCCTAAAATAGATTGGATTAAGAGAAATATTTTTACATGTACATAACACTACATTGTTTAGTAGTATCGTACTGGTAATGTTACAGGGATTATTAGTTAGCCTTGTCTTTATATCTCCGCGGGGAATCACACAAACCAATATTACCAGTAATTATACTAACTTACTGACATTTCATTTCTAAACTATAACCGTTTCTTTTCAGTAGGCTTTTCTGTTGGGCTATAACCGTGTTTGTTTGTATACCAGCCTAGTTGTTGTAACATGACTGATGCCGACTGTTTGACAAACAGTGGTATTAATCCTGTGTTTTCCTTTCTATTTATTCTGCCATTAATATTTTAGGTATTTCATTCAAACTCACTGACTCGCTTCGGTAGATATGCTTAGAAATATCAATTAATTGGAAAATTATTGGATTTCATTAAAATAGCATTAGTCAATAATTAATTCAATTAATAAAAAATGTTCAAAGATGTGTGAAGAGGGAAAAAAAAAACATGAAAATTATGATAATTATAAAAATAATTCCCCGAACCGGTTATGACAATTTAGTAGTCTCACCGGTAAACACGACTATCACACTAATAATTACGTAATGCTGACAGTATTATCGTAACCCTATTGAGCCACATCGTGTTTGTTTGTCTTTCTATTAACGCCGACAAATACCTGCCTTTCATTTCACTTGCTCAGATATGCCAAGATATTTTTTAACAATAGGAGTTTTTGACATGTGGATCTCTGTGGGTTTCCAGTGATAACAAAAGAGAGTGTTTAGGTAGTAGTGCTAGCGTTATCGCTGGTCAGTCTATGTCCGTTGCTATCTAAAGCCGTGTTAACTAGCCCTACAAGTGTGTTGTTCACCCCGGGGGTCGTGTTTAACGGGGCGGGGGCGTGATAACATCTCGCGATGTCCATCAATCAAACCTCCGGGCCACACTTTTACATTAGTGAGAAAATATTAGCTGTATATAGTATATATCTGATATAGACATGTCCCTTACACACACGGTTCTACAAAATATAAACTTGTATGTAAAGTCACATGGATATAGACGTATATCCAGGTACCTATCTGGTTTTATAGAAATACGTATTTATGTATCATAATCAAAAACATAATTTTTCACGGAATTCAGAAAGAATCATGCCAATAATTGAAATTATTACATTTTTGCCAATTTTTTTATAAGTCGTCAGGGAGTTTTACATACAAACACACGAAATAAAGAACTTCACTTCAGAACCTTTATCCATTTGCTACATGCAATTCTATATTGATAATGGTGCCAGTTGATCTATTTGTCATTCCATTCTTGCAAAAATAAATTGAAATCAAACATGTTTCCATTCCACTATTGAGCACCACTATAGAGTATTTCCGTCATGCTCCAAACTTCAGTTAAAAAATCATGTGCCGGAACAGTTTTTGAAATAAACAAATTTCCATTACTGTAATTGGTACAAATTGATTTGATATGCATGGGTGTTGTTTTTAATATGATACATTTTCATAGTGTTCGTGTTTGAAACAGATACCCATATTTCAGTTTTAATTAATTATGACACGTGCATCGTTTTGTTTAAGGTGTACTGTATTCTCATTATTGGTTGTCGATTTCAGGAGGCAGCTAGCCTGTCATCTATAATCACCAATTAGTGAATACCCATATTTGGTAATTGTATTTTATTACATCAACGTATGCTTCTGAAAACTTTATAGGGGAAATCTACTTCGTGTCGGATTACACAAGAAACAAGTTTATAGCTTAACATACACGCTAACATCCTCTAATGACGTATTGCATCAAATGAAAATAAATAATATAAAAATGTTTACATCACTTTTTGAAATAATATTTCCTCTATTAAATGGTTTTGTGTGTGTCGTTACCCTGGCAGTACACAGCTAGTACAGACGTGTGGGCCATATAACTAGGCTCCAGACACTTGTCTTGTCTCTAATATACACGCCACTTCCGCGCATCTTCTTATTAATAAATATAGCCATCAATTAAATTGATCTGTTTTGATCTAGACACAATTTCCGGTCCACTGAAAGGAAGAAAGGGATATTTTCTTTCTTCTACAAACGAAACATATCACTACTTGTTTTGTGTACACTTTTAATTTCTGTTATATAGCCAAAACACAGCAGAGCCATATCGGAATTCATTTTATCATTAATTCTCCAAGAATAACTGAAATAAGAATGTTGATTTTCCATCTCAAACTGGTACACACATAATCTATAAATATCATACACTGACATTTATGTCATAATTAATAAACACTAACAGCTTTATATATAATGTAATGAAGTGCATTCCTTCCTTATTAAAGCTGATCACGGTTCGATTGTTGAGTGCTAAAGTGTGTAGTATTTTTAACATGTAGATTGGCCGTTTGTCCACAGGATTAGTATCGATTGATAGCCGGTATCTTGAAGTTGGCCAGTACAGTCCAGGACATATGACATCAGTTCGCCTTAAACCATCTCTTCAAACGCTACTTAACACCAGCAAAATTCAGAAAATCTAAAGGATGGAGGTTTGGTGTCAAATTGAAATCAAAGTACAAAGTAAATTCATCGTCAAGAATTCAATAAGTGGGGATAGGCGCCTTCTCGGCACTGCCGATTTTCTGCCGATTTCAACAACAATTTTGCATATTGATTATTGTGTTTTACACAGCATTAAAGGTACCCGTGCTGCAGGTCTTTACTAGCCTGGGACTGAAGGGTTTTACATCCCGTGCTACTCCTCCATCTGTTTGTTCAGTTAAAACTTTATAAAACTTCTCATATTGTTAAACACTTTATAACTGTCCTCCGCAGCCATTCAACAACATATAAACTTACTTATATCTGTAAGAATTTTATTTGCTCATAGTTCACTATGGTGATGCGGTTTCTATCTATTTATATATAAAATATATATCTGTATATTATAGTTTCTATATATAGATATGTAAGATTGTATATATATATATATATATGTAAAACTGTATATATATATATTCTATACAGATTATATCGATACTGGACCATACTGTAGATATTACTTACTAGATTCTAACTATATATAATATTACATATGTTATATATATAGGTAATATGTTTCTATGTACATGAAATACTGTGTATCGATGTGTATTAATATATATTTGTTTTTAATATTTTTATATATATTTGTTTTTAATACTTTATATCTATGTGTAACGATATGTATCTGTTATAATTGTATTACATTTTAATTCATTATTCTATATCTTTATCACATAGTCGGCCTGTCGTTATCCAGTGAATTCGATCAAGTATTATTTTTGCGAATATCACAGTAGTGAAAAATGCATTTCATTGACTACGTTAGTCAGAAATCGATTATGATGGCCTAATATGGACAATGACGTTACTCATGAATTAAATAGGCACATCAAAATAATTACTTTTGGTTTCGGCGTCCATATTTTTACATTGAAAACAAATAAGATGTAACCTTTCTGACTTCTGTAAAAAAAAATCTTAAATTTGATTCCATTTACATACGATTTTATGAAACTCGTCTGGAAGTCTTAGATTTTGCTAAAAGCAAAAAACTCGTTTAGAAGTTCTAATTTTTGTTCGAAAAGGTTTGCAAAAATTTTATAAAAACTTTTAAGAATCGATTCTTGACATCTCATGAAATGAACGCTATATATATCATATATCTATATATAACACTATATATCTATATATTATATATCTATATATTTAACACTATGTATCTATATATTATATATCTATATTTAACACTGTATATTTATATATCATATATCTACATATAACACTATATATCTATATATTATATATCTATATTTGATACTATATATCTATATATTATATATCTATATCTAACACTGTATATTTATATGTTATATATCTATATATACATTATATATCTATATATTATATATCTATATGTAAAGCATTTGTTTGAACTCTGTTCAGCTATTTCCACGAGAGAACTTTTTATTACACATGTGACTGTTTAATGTAACATTTTTACAATACGATGACTTATCAATAATTGTGACGTCAAAAAGGACGTCACGCGACAATTCCAAAAAGTCGTATATTTCAAGTGTTCAACTTTTGTTGTCTGTATCGTTACCTCTAATTTAGCAGGCTAGGGTACTGACAGTGTAATTTGTTAAAAATATTTCACAGTAAAACAGAAAGTCAAACAGTGTTCAATTAGGATTCTCAAATAATATTTATCTAAAACTCTGTCTGAAGTTGAAAAATCCTGTTTCAACAAGTTTTTATGGATTTTTTCGTGCTTGTGTAATAAAACAGATATTTAATGTCTTCTAATAGTGAAGGTTAAGTATTTGCCCCTGGGTGATGGTAGTTGACCTTGTGTTCTATTCGGCTTGGTGCAATACAGCACAGTCATGTGCCAGCACCTCGGGCCAGATATATTTGACTTTGGCATGGTAAAACATAAACTACCTGTATTATGTAATAGTCTCTATATATCTTAATGTAACACTATATATCTTTATGTAACACTATATATCTTAATGTAATACTTTATATCTATATATCACTATATATCTTAATGTAACACTATATATCTATATATATATATTTACATGTAATACTTTATATCTTAATGTAATACTTTATATCTTAATGTAATACTATATATCTTAATGTAATACTTTATATCTTAATGTAACACTATATATCTTAATGTAATACTATATATCTTAATGTAACACTATATATCTTAATGTAATATATATATTTACATGTAATACTTTATATCTTAATGTAATACTATATATTTACATGTAATACTGTATATATATATATATATATATATGTAATACTGTATATCTGTATGTAATACTCTTTATATATATATCTATATATGTAATATTCTTTACTTATCTGTGATACTGTAGATATATTTAAAACGTGGTATATAATGTATATATGTGTAACACTCCTTATTTATCTCTGATATTGTATTTATGTATAATACTCCTTCTTTATCTATGATATTGTATTTATGTATAATATTCCTTATTTATCTATGATATTGTATATGTATATAATACTCATAATTTAAAACGTGGTATATCATGTATCTATATATTACTGACGAACTTGGAACGATCTTCAGTGTTACACATGTTATCAATAACAGCCCACATTCCTATGATATCAATATATATCAAAAGTTTAGCCTTGTTTCACATCTTACAAAGTTTACATGTGTCATAGTATCTACATACGACTAACGTTCCTACAGTATACAGAAATAAACATCACTTTTAACTGACTCTTATGACGTAACGAACTTAATTTGAAGATTCAAAGTTAATATTATTGTACTTGAAAAACCCTTAAAACAAATGTTTAAATATCCGGGCAGTGAGATGGATAAAGTTGGTTAGATACTAACAGGAATCTGATTGAAAAGTATTAATATGTTTTACCGTTTAACTGAATATTCTTATCAATATCAGTAATGAAAGATTGGACGAACATGGTATGAACAAATAATTGTCTGAATGATGTACAAATGTATGCATTAGTAAGTTAATGAACACAGAAACAAAAACAATGATATCGTAAATATTTATTATATCAACAGTATAAACATACAGCCAAAAAAAGAAAAGGAGAAAAACACAGGAAAAAGTGGGGACAGACAGGAAGGAGACAAGGAAGAGGAAGAAATAGAGGAAATGGGGACAGTTAAAGATGATCTAGGACGGAACCGATGTTGTAAAGAGGGAGGATGACAGACGGAAAAGACTGGACCAATAGTGTACGATAACCTACCTGTAACGGGTGTAGGGACACAGGGGTAGGATAAGCTGAAAAAAATCAGGAAAAATACGGAGGGATGAAAGGGAATGTTAGGGACGGGATAACAGATTGGCATAAAGTACAGAAGGGATGAATGGAATGAAAGAAAAAGAAAGGAAATGGTGATAGATAATGAAATGAATGAAGGTATTGTGAACAAGAGAGACCTACTATCTATAATCTGTCACGTTTAGACAGATACTACCTTGTATCTAGTTCTTAGCAGCTGTGACTAGTAATTGTTTGTTTTTTATATATATTTCAACATTGAGAATTCACATGTTAAACATTTCCTGTAAGTCTGACTAGGCTGGACATTATAATATATAATATACAGCTGATTAATGTGTTTTATGTTTTTAAAATGTGTGACACTTAAATAAAATGTACCTGATTTTGCTAGCTGTAATCATTCACAGGTCGTCTACATGTGAATACTGCACACCTGTATCCAGGCAAAGTGTCTGTAGAGAATGACAAGTGACCTGTATAGATCGATGTGGTGTCTGATTGATACATGGCGATCACCTGTATCGATCTCATTATGTCGTTAACAACCTACGTCACCAACAAAAGCCTGTCATAATACATTTAAACTACAAATCATTGATAGATACAGTTAATTTACCTCCAATCTCTTTATACTCACGATGAGTGATATCGGTGTTAAAACAGGTTGAAAAAGCGAAACACTGATTCATTTTATTTCCATATAAATTCTGCACAAAACAAACAGCATTCTTATATTCTCGACTACAATGAAAAAGGTTATCAACAGAAAGAAACCGTAGTCCACTCACATCATCAACCTAAGCTATTAAAGTTATCATATTAATATTTTTTTACCTCAATCGCTCAGCTTACAACAATCCGTAACACAAACCGAATATTCCATCGTCCAGAATTACATCCCCTACAAAATTCACAAATATAGGTCACCAGTCATACCACTAGAAAATTCCAAGCAAAGCATATTCATCAATAAACATGACCTAAAATTTAACAGCATACTCGTCAGATCATATTACAAAAAATGTCAGGAACCACACAACTGAGGCAGTCTTTGTCAAAACTGAGACAGTTTTTGACACAACTGAGACAGTATTTGTCACAACTGAGACAGTTTTTGACACAACTGAGACAGTTTTTATCACAACTGAGTTAGTCTTTGTTACAACTAAGACAGTCTTTGTCACAACTGAACCAGTCTTTGACACAACTGAGACAGTCTTTGTCACAACTGGGTTAGTCTTTGACACAACTTAGAAAGTCTTTGACACAACTGAGATAGTCTTTGACCCAAATGAGACAGTCTTTGTCACAACTGAGACAGTTTTTGTCACAACTGAACCAGTCTTTGACACAACTGAGACAGTCTTTGTCACAACTGGATTAGTCTTTTACACAACTTAGAAAGTCTTTGACACAACTGAGATAGTCTTTGACCCAACTGAGACAGTTTTTGACACAACTGAGACAGTATTTGTCACAACTGAGACGGTCGTTGACACAACTGAGCCAGTCTTGGTAACAAATGAGACAGTCTCTGTCACAACTGAGACAGTTTTTGTCACAACTGAGTTAGTCTTTGTTACAACTGAGACAGTCTTTGTCACAACTGAACCAGTCTTTGACACAACTGAGACAGTTTTTGTCACAACTGAACCAGTCTTTGGCACAACTAAGACAGTCTTTGTCACAACTGGGTTAGCCTTTGACACAACTTAGAAAGTCTTTGACACAACTGAGACGGTCTTTCACACAACTGAGACAGTCTTTGACACAACTGAGACAGTCTTTGTCACAACTGAGACAGTTTTTGTCACAACTGAGTTAGTCTTTGTTACAACTGAGACAGTCTTTGCTACAACTGAGACAGTCTTTGTCACAACTGAACCAGTCTTTGACACAACTGAGACAGTTTTTGTCACAACTGAACCAGTCTTTGACACAACTGAGACAGTCTTTGGCCCAAATGAGACAGTCTTTGTCACAATTGGGTTAGCCTTTGACACAACTTAGAAAATCTTTGACACAACTGAGACGGTCTTTGACACAACTGAGACAGGCTTTGACACAACTGAGATAGGCTTTGACACAACTGAACCAGTCTTTGACACAACTGAGACAGTCTTTGGCCCAAATGAGACAGTCTTTGTCACAATTGGGTTAGCCTTTGACACAACTGAGACGGTCTTTGACACAACTGAGACAGTCTTTGACACAACTGAGACAGGCTTTGACACAACTGAGACAGTCTTGGTAACAATTGAGACAGTCTTTGGCCCAATTGAGACAGTCTTTGTCACAATTGAGACAGTTTTTATCACAACTGATACAGTCTTTGACACAACTGAGATAGTCTTTGTCACAACTGAGATTGTCTTTGACACAACTGAGACAGTCTTTGACACAACTGAGGTAGTTTTTGACACAACTGGGCAAGTCTTTGACACAACTGAGACAGTCTTTGACACAACTGAGACAGTCTTTGACACAACTGAGATAGTCTTTGACACAACTGAGACAGTCTTTGACACAACTGAGGTAGTTTTTGACACAACTGGGCAAGTCTTTGACACAACTGAGACAGTCTTTGACACAACTGAGACAGTCTTTGACACAACTGAGACAGTCTTTGACACAACTGAGACAGTCTTTGACACAACTGAGGTAGTTTTTGACACAACTGGGCAAGTCTTTGACACAACTGAGACAGTCTTTGACACAACTGAGACAGTCTTTGACACAACTGAGACAGTCTTTGACACAACTGAGATAGTCTTTGACACAACTGAGACAGTCTTTGACACAACTGAGATAGTCTTTGTCACAACTGAGATTGTCTTTGTCACAACTGAGACAGTCTTAGACACAACTGGACAGTTTTCGACACAACTGGGCAAGTCTTTGACACAACTTTTTGACACAACTGGGCAAGTCTTTGACACAGCTGAAATAGTCTTTGTCACAACTGAGACAGTCTTTGACAATATCATCAAGACATTTCTTTATTGACTTTCACAAAATAGTACCTTAGTTAAGATTTATTAAAATATTCAACTTGACACTATTACAAGCGAAAAAGTTAATCATCATTTGTTCCTAACAATATCACATGCAGACATAGTTATATCACATATAATACTATTCTTTAAGTGACGATAATAATGGATTAGGATCTCACAATAACTGTCTGTGTAAGCTCACATATCTTAATATACAATATGACGAGTCACAGGAAATCTTAAGACAATAGTGATGACACACAGATATAACGATCACTTCTCCCTAACCAGAAAGTATATTGTCTTAAACGTGATATAATACCCAGTCATGTTACATTGTCTAATGGCATCATATATACTAATCATCATTTGCTAATTTTCCGATCAGATTCCAAATCAGTGAATTTGCCACCATTGTACCGATCTCAACAACACGGGGACAATGTTACCCATGGATACCACTATATTGAGACAAAATACAGTGTCAAAAAGTACTGGTTCACTGAGAGGCCGTAACAGTGGGCGTAAAACTCGTGAAATAAACAATAAATGTGTCAGAATGTGTATTTATAATATAAATATTCTACAGAATAGATGGAATTACCAGGAAATCTTTATAAAACACACCTTACTATCAACAAGCAGTATTTTTTAGATAAAGACATTTTATGCTAGAATGATAATTTATTTGCATCGAAAATTGTTCTTTATTATAAGTAATGATGAAACATACCTGATACTTGTAAGTGATACAATCAGATATAGGATTATCATATAGTAAAGTCGGAAAGTCCTGTCGTTACGATCCTTCCAGTACAAATGCCTTTTACTGGTGTGTGGTGGAGGCCTATATTCACTAACCCGATAAAAATGTGTCACACTATATTTAGACTTCTGGATATAGATATAAGAAAAAATGAAATCTTAAATATTAATTAAATATTCTATATAAAAAAGCATTATTACATAAATATCAGTATCATTGAATGATACAGAGAGAATACCGAGAATTACTTGTGATGAAGAAAGAAGGGAATAATAGTCAGTGCTGATGAAACAACAAACATACTGTTTTTTACTGGTTGGTTTTTTTTATTTTCCAATCATTTCAAGACGAAAGATTCTGTCATGTTAACCGCACATAACGCCATTCGTAGTTACAAAACGACTGTCAGAGATCAACGTAACATCACATTTGACGAAGCTATTAAGGCTGTAGGCCAGACGTGACTTTAACATAGATGACACAATTATCAAACAACTCTCAGAAAACTATGGCAACGTATAGGGATCACAAGAAAATAAATCTCACATTGAATAAATAGTGCGCATCAGATAGGTGTTTGTTGTGGCCCTAATACGCTGCCATACTGCGGAAACTAAGTAGAAACATCGATATTCTTGTTTAAATAACAGTATGAAAAATATACCATTTTTACATGCTGTATTCTGTTTTGTTGAAGCCTCAAGATGAAAGCTAAAAACTTTAAATTCATTTCGGGGAGAATTTGATACAATGGGACGATCATTAACGCAGAAGAGAAATATTCAACTTTTACATTTTAATATGACGTCTGAATGTCTGCCTTATGATGTGAATTATGTTTTAACAATAATGATTATAAAAATGTAAACACTCATTGTTTAACTGACAACAACATCACGTTCAGCACTAACTGTAATTATGATTAATAGAATTATTTTGATAACAATAGTACATATTTCTCGGTATTTTTACAGAAAAGGGAATACCTACAGAATAAAAAATTGTAAATAAACAATGAATCGGAGATATTGTAAAAGACGTTGGATGAATATCAAACACAGACTAAGCTACTGGGTGTAGCCTAACTTCAGACTTTGTTGATATATTGCAATCAAAAAGCAGAATCGATTTTTCCTGTAAAGAATCTTTTATCAAAAATGACAGAATTCTAATAAAAAGAGAACGAGAAATCGTCGGGGCGGTGTGATAGGATAATGAAAGGAAACGTTAATTATGATTAATTAAAAAATCTAACAGAATATTAATTGTTTTCTATTCATTAAGGCGCCCGAGAAACCTGATCGGCTTTTTAGTTAGAATTCAATCGGTTTTAACATTAGGATGATCTTTAATTAATTTTTAAAATATAAATCTTTGAATCCAAGGAATCAAAAGAAACATATTTTGCGAAAACCGTTCCAAAAGACATGATTGGATTTCGATACGTGAGTGATTCATACTTCACATTATTTCAACAATCTGCTCGTCCTAGCTACGCACATGTTTTTCATGGGTAAACTTACTTTGATTTCTTTACATGTTGGTGTCATGTAAGTAAAATTTAAGGATTAAATATTATTGGATGACGAAATGTTAAATACTTTCAATTAGTTGTCACTTTATAAGAGAAACCCCGCATGTGTTGAAGGAGAAACCAGCTGCAGTAATATTGAGTGAAACTCAATGTGATATATTACAGAGTTTAATGAAATTAAGTTTTAAAAAAAGTGCTGTAAACATCTATAATCTGACAAAAAATGTATGAATTAAAAATCAGCCAGATAGTATCCAGAATTAAAAAATAAGAGATATAATATGAACGCTTCTAGTTTAAAACCGTGTCAAACTTGTTCGAATGATTTTGGGATTAAAAAGGAATAATAGGGAGTCATAATCAACACCAGGGAAAATCATGATGTATCTATTTGTTAGATAAACACAGCCTTATTCACATCAGAAATAATCACGGAACATTCATTTATCAAATAAACACAGCCTTATTCACATCAGAAATAACCACGGAACAATAATTTATCAAATAAACACAGCCTTATCACATCAGAAATAATCACGGAACATTCATTTATCAAATAAACACAGCCTTATTCACATCAGAAATAACCACGGAACAATAATTTATCAAATTAACACAGCCTTATTCACATCAGAAATAACCACGGAACATTAATTTATCAAATAAACACAGCCTTATTCACATCAGAAATAACCACGGAACAATAATTTATCAAATTAACACAGCCTTATTCACATCAGAAATAACCACGGAACATTCATTTATCAAATAAACACAGCCTTATTCACATCAGAAATAACCACGGAACATGAAGGAAAATAAGAGGAACATCAAGAATATTCGGTAATTTGTTAAATAGATATGCCTTATTCATATCTTGGATAATTAGTGGGACAGCTATGTCATAAAAATAACCTGCCTTATTCATATCTTGGGTAATTAGTGGGACAGCTATGTCATAAAAATAACCTGCCTTATTCATATCTGGAATAATTAGTGGAACAGCTATGTCATAAAAATAACCTGCCTTATTCATATCTTGGATAATTTGTGGAACAGCTATGTCATAAAAACAACCTGCCTTATTCATATCTTGGATAATTAGTGGGACAGCTATGTCATAAAAATAACCTGCCTTATTCATATCTGGAATAATTAGTGGAACAGCTATGTCATAAAAATAACCTGCCTCATTCATATCTTGGATAATTAGTGGAACGGCTATGTCATAAAAATAACCTGCCTTATTCATATCTTGGATAATTAGTGGAACAGCTATGTCATAAAAATAACCTGCCTTATTCATATCTTGGATAATTAGTGGGACAGCTATGTCATAAAAATAACCTGCCTTATTCATATCTGGAATAATTAGTGGAACGGCTATGTCATAAAAATAACCTGCCTTATTCATATCTTGGATAATTAGTAGAACAGCTATGTCATAAAAATAACCTGCTTCATTCATATCTTGGATAATTAGTGGAACAGCTATGTCATAAAAATAACCTGCCTTATTCATATCTTGGATAATTAGTGGAACAGCTATGTCATAAAAATAACCTGCCTTATTCATATCTTGGATAATTAGTGGGACAGCTATGTCATAAATAACTGCAGCCTTATCCATATCAGGAGTTATCGTGGAGGATTTACGTACTGCTCTTTATCAAGAGGACACATTCTTCTTATATGAACACTGCTTATATGCGGGAACATTGACACCAAAAATAAAAGTGGTTATATTTATATCAGGGATAACCAGAGAGATGCAAAGTCTCTACATCATTGGTGATCGGTAAAAAAAATCTGAAAAATCAATAACGATTTGTAGCAATCGTGGAAAATCATAGGGGCACTTAATACGCGAACACCACATCACTTGAATTAAGTATACTTAATTCATTTCATAAGTAAAGACTCGTTTGTCAATTATTTTCAACCTAATCAAACTTGTCACCTGATCGTAATGACAAAGCAATGAGAATGAAGTACATCGTGTGTTGTTTAACAATATAAAGGATACCTATTGATACATCAGCCACACGTAAGCTGGTCATACAATAGCATTTCCAATATTAACGTTGACCTAAACGTGAACTTTTAGTGGATATAACGTTTTGTGTAGAAAAGTCATTTCAAGATCGGCACACGTTGATTTGATAAAAACGATTTAATCTTTGATAGATGGACATATTAAGTGGTGTCATTAATAAATGAATATCGACTGGTGTAATCAATAACCGAAGGAAAAAACGACTGGTGTAAATAATAATTGAAGAAATATCGAGAAATAATGAGTTAAGATTATATCGTCCGATATAATTAATGAGTTAGGACGATATCATCTGATATAATTAATGAGTTAGGACGATATCGTCTGACATAATTAATGAGTTAGGACGATATCGTCCGATATAATTAATGAGTTAGGACGATATCATCTGATATAATTATTGGGTTAGGACGATATCGTCCGAATCAATTAATGTGTTTAGATAAACTGATAGAGTTAATGAGGAGGGTAATATTATCCTATTTAATAAAGGCTGAGAATATAATCCACTGATATTATTGATGAATGAGAATGATGACTATGAGCACAGATTTTTCGCATCGAACGAGAATATCATCAATGGCATTTCCGATAGTTCTGCAGTACAATTGAAGTTTTCCGGTTGGCATATTCATTGAATACATATTCATAGAACAGCAGAACATTGCTATTTCACTGCACGTGGCAAGACGGCCTCATGAACCATGTAAAAAGACGAAACCGAGACCTTTCAGCAATGTCTTAACCAACATTCACTCGACTTTAGCGGTAGAAAGGACCATCTGACCCATTAGATAATATTACAAAAGAGATAATATTCTGATCAAAGCCAAGCCAACGTTCAACCAAAAAGGCATCACACGAGTTGTGTTACTACAGTATTACTGACAGACAATTACAGATTGATGCCAAAAAGCTTTTAAAATATAAATGATGGAAGGCCGAGAAAAACAGAATTCCGGGCGCCATCCTCTCAGAATCATACATGTTTTGTATATTAAAATAAGAATGCTATGTACAATACTGAATTTTATTTATTGAAGGGTGAATCAGCTGGAAACAATAAAACTGCCATTTTCTGTGAGTAGCAATGCAAGGTGTGTATTTAGTAGCGAGCTGGGGATAATGGTTAATGCTAGTCTTACTTTATTTACGACTATTGTCATCGAGACGGGAACGACCCAGGATTGTAGTTTGTTGGATGATAGCGTTAAGAATTGTTATGTGGTGGAAAAATTGCCAGAAATTATTTTGGTATGCTATATCTGATAGTAAGAACTTTTGCACTGTTTAAAACAGTTGAGCGTAATTAAAACCTCTGTGCACCTGACGAGATAGGATAGGAGACTAGAGAGGGCGTTTTAATGCTTGTTTAATAGTACATGATAAAGATGAATATTGATTACACAGCCCTAACGTGAATATGGGAAACATATTTTTCACACATGTCTTTATGATAAGGTCATAACGATTCGGTTTATTGACACGTTTTTTTAATCCTGTATCGTGGGTATATCAACCTTATCAAAAAGATGGATTTTATTTAAAACGATGCACGCTCTTGTGAAAAAGCTATTAATAAATGCGTGACTTACTGTATATACTTTGTCAACAGGAAGGGCGGTGAAATGGGAGAGATTGGGAGGAAATAGCAGGGTCTAGATCTGACAGGAGGAGGAAGGAGGAGGAGGAGGAGGAAGGAGGAGGATGAAGAAGAAGGAGAATTATTTTAATTCTGAATATTCAATTAACACAGCTTAAAGTTGTCAAGATACCTAATTCAATAAATAACGAAAACAAGTGTTGTACAATTGGGTTACCATACATATGACATGTGTATGGCAACTAAATTGTTCCGTACTTTTATAGGTACACAATCTATGCAAATGAACTCTTAATTAATGAGTTAAATTACGTTAGGATGTCGATTACCACTGCCTCTAGTACAGAACACTATTGGATGACTTAGTCACGTGCACAATGGCAAATGTTTGGCCTTGTGAAGTATACCATCTTTTATACTCATTATCGTGACTTTGTCTTTTATATTTTTAAAACTGTTGTCGCAAAAATCGAACGTATCCTTACTTCGTATGAGATAGTATTCTATTTATCACACATTGGTTTCGTGACATCAATGAATGCCAGTCTTTCTTGCGTCAGGACCGAACCACACTGTTGGTGGTCAATACGTTCCTTACAAAGCATATTTTCCAGAGTAAACACACTTATGATCACGTCTTTACTTTTCATTACTAATATATTTCTATTGTTTTTCATTTAATGATTTTGACATCGTTGTTTCCCTAACCTACGGTGTTTACATGTCGCTGTTGAGGGCTTGTTCCCAATATCACGATTTCCGTTAAAGATGTCGACAGCTGACAGATGAAATTACAATGCTAGGCTTCGACAGATGCAAGTGGATAAAGATTATGTGGAACTGTTAGGGTCGTCATCGCATTGGGAAAGGTTCTATTTGGTCGTTTGATACGGTGTTTGGTGCTCGCTAGAATGGTAAACTGTGTTCTTATTTGAGAGCATGACATTATTACGCGGAGTGATCATGATTTACATGACGGGTGCCGTTAATGAGTCAAAAGACGAATACCCTTCCAGAACACAGGGTTGTATTCTGGCACTTTCTCAGGGGACTCCATGTAAATCTTTTCTTCATACCTTGTCTCTTTGTCATCGGAATTGAATCTGACATTAAAAGACTTTATTTGCAAATATGCATTTTCTTGTAGTTTTAATTGGATTGTCTTTGTATCTAGGTAGCTATTTGCTGCAAAAACATTTATATATCAAAACACACAGTAAGAACTCATTATAACAGGACTGTTAACCTCCTCCCACCCACCCTTGTAAACTAACGCTATGGGAAATGATGGTTTTGGAAGTTGCCATTGTGTCCATTGCATCGAAATACATGACCTACAAAATTTGTCAAAATCTGACCAACTTAGAGTTTTGATCATTAAGATTCCATGGTAACCGAACAACATTAAAAGCTCATAACATAATTTCACTGAATTCCATCCTTTAGTTTGAGGTGGCAACTTAATGAAATTTATTTCGTTTCTGTATGGAATTGTTAATATTGAATGTTGTAACTGTGGATGATTATTGTTGGGTTAAACTGTTACTAATATTTGTTGTTACGTTAACTGTGGGTTTTAACTGTTACTATTATTTGTTGTTATTTTAACTGTGGACTTTAACTGTTACAAATATTTGTTGTTATGTTACTGTTGGTTTTAACTGTTACTAATATTTGTTGTTACGTTAACTGTAGGTTTTGACTGTTACTACTGTTTGTTGTTATTTTAACTGTTGGCTTTAACTTACTAATATTTGTTGTTACGTTAACTGTAGGTTTTGACTGTTACTAAAATTTGTTGTTATTTTAAATGTTACTAATATTTGTTGTTATGTTAACTGTTGGCTTTAACTGTTGGCTTTAACTGTTACTAAAATTTGTTGTTATGTTACTGTTGGCTTTAACTGTTACTAAAATTTGTTGTTATTTTAACTGTTGGCTTTAACTCTTACTAATATTTGTTGTTACGTTAACTGTTGGCTTTAACTGTTACTAAAATTTGTTGTTATGTTACTGTTGGCTTTAACTGTTACTAAAATTTGTTGTTATGTTACTGTTGGCTTTAACTGTGACTAATATTTGTTGTTACGTTAACTGTAGGTTTTGACTGTTACTACTGTTTGTTGTTATTTTAACTGTTGGCTTTAACTTACTAATATTTGTTGTTACGTTAACTGTAGGTTTTGACTGTTACTAAAATTTGTTGTTATTTTAAATGTTACTAATATTTGTTGTTATGTTAACTGTTGGCTTTAACTGTTACTAAAATTTGTTGTTATGTTACTGTTGGCTTTAACTGTTACTACTATTTGTTGTTATTTTAACTGTTGGCTTTAACTGTTACTAATATTTGTTGTTATGTTAACTGTTGGCTTTAACTGTTACTAAAATTTGTTGTTATGTTACTGTTGGCTTTAACTGTTACTACTATTTGTTGTTATTTTAACTGTTGGCTTTAACTCTTACTAATATTTGTTGTTACGTTAACTGTTGGCTTTAACTGTTACTAAAATTTGTTGTTATGTTACTGTAGGCTTTAACTGTTACTAAAATTTGTTGTTATGTTACTGTAGGCTTTAACTGTTACTAAAATTTGTTGTTATGTTACTGTTGGCTTTAACTGTTACTAAAATTTGTTGTTATGTTACTGTTGGCTTTAACTGTGACTAATATTTGTTGTTACGTTAACTGTTGGTTTTAACTGTTACTAATATTTGTTGTTATTTTAACTGTTGGCTTTAACTGTTACTAATATTTGTTGTTACTGTTGGCTTTAACTGTTACTAATATTTGTTGTTACGTTAACTGTTGGTTTTAACTGTTACTAATATTTGTTGTTATTTTAACTGTTGGCTTTAACTGTTACTAATATTTGTTGTTATTTTAACTGTTACTAATATTTGTTGTTATTTGAAATGTGGACTTTAACTGTTACTAATATTTGTTGTTATGTTAACTGTTGGTTTTAACTGTTATTAATATTTGTTGTTATTTTAACTGTTACTAATATTTGTTGTTATTATTGCTGTGGGTGATTTTTGTTACCTTATAATAATTACTGTAAAGTTTGACTAATCATTCTAGTCGTCCACTAGACACGTGTTTTCGATTTGTAAAACACGGAAGTTTTCTTCCTAGAAAAAGATCAAAATCGAGATAGACATGTGTGAATTCATTAGTTTGTTTGAAAGTTGTCTGGTAGCTGATTTATTATTGTTTTTATTTGTTTTTACGGCAGTGCAAATTAATAAAAATCTATCTTAATGATTTAACCAATAATCAAATTAGTTTGTCGTGTTCAATACAAGGTTCAGGGTAGTTATTTTTATTGTCAAACTTCCTGCGTGTAATACAAGGTACAGGGTATACATTTATATTGTCAAATTTCCTGCGTGTAATACCTTCCTGCGTGTAATACAGGGTAGATATTTATATTGTCAAACTTCCTGCGTGTAATACAGGGTAAACATTTATATTGTCAAACTTCCTGCGTGTAATACAGGGTAGATATTTATATTGTCAAACTTCCTGCGTGTAACACAGGGTAGATATTTATATTGTCAAACCTCCTGTGTGTAATATAGGGTACAGGGTCTACATTTATATTGTCAAACTTCCTGCGTGTAACACAGGGTAGATATTTATATTGTCAAACTTCCTGCGTGTAATACAGGGTACAGGGTAGATATTTATATTGTCAAACTTCCTGTGTGTAATACAGGGTACAGGGTATACATCTATATTGTCAAACTTCCTGCGTGTAACACAGGGTAGATATTTATATTGTCAAACCTCCTGTGTGTAATATAGGGTACAGGGTCTACATTTATATTGTCAAACTTCCTGCGTGTAACACAGGGTAGATATTTATATTGTCAAACCTCCTGTGTGTAATACAGGGTACAGGGTATACATTTATATTGTCAAACTTACTGCGTGTAACACAGGGTACAGGGTAGATATTTATATTGTCAAACTTCCTGCGTGTAATACAGGATAGATATTTATATTGTCAAACTTCCTGTGTGTAATACAGGGTATACATTTATATTGTCAAACGTCCTGCGTGTAATACAGGGTACACATTTATATTGTCAAACTTCCTGGTGTACATAGATATTTATATTGTCAAACTTCCTGTGTGTAATACAGGATAGTGTAACTTCAGTGTGTAATACAGTGTATACATTTATATTGTCAAACGTCCTGCGTGTAATACAGGGTACACATTTATATTGTGAAACTTCCTGTGTGTAATACAGTGTATACATTTATATTGTCAAACGTCCTGCGTGTAATACAGGGTACACATTTATATTGTCAAACTTCCTGCGTGTAACACAGGGTATACATTTATATTGTCAAACGTCCTGCGTGTAATACAGGGTACACATTTATATTGTCAAACTTCCTGCGTGTAATACAGGATAGATATTTATATTGTCAAACTTCCTGTGTGTAATACAGGGTATACATTTATATTGTCAAACGTCCTGCGTGTAATACAGGGTACACATTTATATTGTCAAACTTCCTGCGTGTAATACAGGATAGATATTTATATTGTCAAACTTCCTGTGTGTAATACAGGATAGATATTTATATTGTGAAACTTCCTGTGTGTAATACAGTGTATACATTTATATTGTCAAACGTCCTGCGTGTAATACAGGGTACACATTTATATTGTGAAACTTCCTGTGTGTAATACAGTGTATACATTTACATTGTCAAACCTCCTGCGTGTTATACAGGGTACATATTTATATTGTCAAACTTCCTGCGTGTAACACAGGGTATACATTTATATTGTCAAACTTCCTGCGTGTAATACAGGGTATACATTTATATTGTCAAACCTCCTGCGTGTAATACAGGGTACATATTTATATTGTCAAACTTCCTGCGTGTAATACAGGGTACAGGATATACATTTATATTGTGAAACTTCCTGTGTGTAATTAATTGAAGGAGACTGCTCGGAGACAAAGAATTCATGCTATCAATTACAGAGGCTGATGTAGGTAGATGTTATTAGATATCGGGGTAGGATGTTTGTGTGATAGTTGTTGGGGTTATTGGTGACAGTTTAACCTTAAACCTTGCCCCGTCCACCCCCTGCCACACCTTCAACCTCTCTTTAAGCCTAGAACTGCAACAACTTTAGATTCCAGTGTCACATTCTGGTTTTGCAGAAACATTTTAGATATGACTCCATTAAATGATTTTTATTCTGAAAGATCAGGGTATCTGTATGCAAATGAACATAACGCTTGACTGTGTTGAAAGTCTGAAATTATCACTTACATTAAAAAATACTTCAAACTGACAAAAAGGATCAAAATTGATATCAGAGAGCCGACACATCTATCCAAAATCAATATTTTCTTCCTTGTTTTAAAATAATTATTTGAATCCCTTATATAGCGGACTAATTGGACTTAAATGACGTTGAATTAAGTTAGCTGGCTGTATAGTGGTAGTGTTGATATTTCCTTTATGTAATTCTGTATGTCTCTACACCAGTATGTGTGTAGTAATCCAGCAATAACTTCGGTATGTACCGAGCTACAGGGAAAAAAACTGTCGTAAAAATTCAATCTTTCAATTGAAATAAGCAGGCGCTAACATCCCAGATTTGATTGTGTTGGCTTCGGTTTCATTGTAATTACACCTACCATCAACAGAGTTTGTTTCTAAGTTACATACATTATAGCTGTCACATCAGATGGTTTGAGCTTCTGTCCTTACATCAGCAGGGTATACAAAGGTGCATACTTGTATTAACTATTTAACGTTAATGTATTGCTAATAAACCAGCCTAGATCTCCCCGCTAGCGCAATCTTACATATATTTATGTAGCCTGCAACGTATAGCGATTTCCCTGCGTCGAGCTCCCACTCGTTCAGAGAAAGGCAATATGACAAATATAACCTATTTACATGTTACGGCCCTCCCCTCGCCACGCAGGCCGCTATGATATACGTATCATAAGATAACTTATCAATTCTTACCTTGCTTTGGCGCGCTAGTCAGCCGCTGTATCCATAACTAAAGCGCGTGGTGTGCGCAAGGCTTTAGCCAGAGATCTCTCGTGTCGATCGTGTGCCTCAGTCAGTCGAACAGTACCGGAACGACAGCAGGCTGTATCAGAGACACGCGTATAACGTTGGGAATAACTTTCCTGAATAAATTTTCAAAGATGCAATCTAGCATGAAAGAGAAATACAATTGAAAACACTTAGGATGTTGAGTTAAAATGCTACTAAATCTCGTTTGCTTGTAATTGTGACATTCGCGGTGGTTTAAGCTTTCTTCACACACTTTCAGTAACCAACTGTTGCAATAAGAGACAGGCAGTACACCAGAGGAAGCAGAAACCCTTCTTGTCGCCAATCAACGTGAATCTAATGGAGACATAAAAACTCTCTCAATTTCTCTCCGTGATTCTGTTCACGTTTGTCTGCTATAACAGAGGCGATGAGCTCCAAGCAAACCTATAAATACTCATCATCCTTTAAAACCAAGTGGCGATTCTCCGTCCAAAACTGGACAGGTGAGATCTCCTGGTGCTTTGGCCTTTGACGCGACAGATCGCTAAACACGCTACATCAACATCAATGGACAAGGTCTTCTAAGGATTTCTGTGTCGAAATACGCCAAGTTGTCATCATATATAGAATAGTTTGTTATTAACTGAAACTCCAACTTCCAATTAATTAAACACGTAAAATAAGAATAAAATTAAAAAAAAAAAAAAAACAAGAAAAGCAATTAACAAAATACAAAGAAAAATCCCAAACGAACAAAAACAAAGTACATACAATAATATTGTATAACCTTACATATAGACTTCCGAAGAGCACACCAATCAAATACCAACATTAATATACCGTAACAAGGCATTTGTTGACAATCAAATTGGATAGCCTCAAGGCGACGGTTAAAAAAATAATCGATGTTGTCATTTCAATTTTACATTTCCAAAACAGACGGCCAGAGAACGAAAAACAAATGTTGACAATCATATGTTCTTTTTACTATGAATTTACCACCGGAGAAAGAAAAAGTTGACATTTGACTGTTATGATTTCAAAAATAAAAGACAGTCGAAAAATGAACAAAAACAAATACTGGCATCAAACTATTTCCAGGAACGCAACAATCGTTGACATTTAATTCTAAACTAAAATAGACTGAAAGAGAACGAACGAATCAAATGTTGACATTTAATGTAAACTAAAATAGACTGAAAGAGAACGAACGAATCAAATGTTGACATTTAATGCTAAACTAAAATAGATTGAAAGAGAACCAACAAAACAATCGTTGACATTTAATGTTAACTTTACTAAAATAGACTGAAAGAGAACCAACAAAACAATCGTTGACATTTAATGTTAACTTTACTAAAATAGACTGAAAGAGACCTAACAAAACAAATGTTGACATCTAATGTTAACTTTACTAAAATAGACTGAAAGAGAACCAACAAAACAATCGTTGACATTTAATGTTAAACTAAAATAGGCTGAAAGAGAACGAACGAATCAAATGTTGACATTTAATGTTAACTTTACTAAAATAGACTGAAAGAGAACCAACAAAACAAATGTTGACATTTAATGTTAAACTAAAATAGACTGAAAGAGAACGAACGTAACAAATGTTGACATTTAAATTACCTCAGATGGTCAGACGGAGAAATTGATGTGGAAGTTGAAATATTAACACCTAGATAAGATAGAAAGAGAACCCATCACACCATATTTAGAAACTGATAAATAGCATTAAAAAGCCGACTTTTAACGTAGCTTTGCATACTGCTAAAAGACGCGTCCGTTCTACAGTGTTTCCACGGAAATAAACCTAAACGGCCAAAGACGAAATAAGTGTTGGCACTAAAGGATACATTACAGTAATAAAGTATTGTTAATGGTATTCATGATTAAACAACAGGATACAAAATGTTGACATCTTATCGTTTATAAACTATTGATGTACAACAACTATAGTTAACATAGCCAGCGCTGACATCCTCGATTTGACAAAAATAACTAGTCAACTAACTCTATTTTGCGCCAACCTTCAGGCTTGTTTAGGAATACGGCATTCCCGACATACCCTTCGTTATGGCTTGTACTGTCAGACGTCAGCAATTATTGAATTATTATAAAGTGTTGGACATATTTCTGAAAATGTTACTAGAAGAATTCCATCGAGTTATTTCCACATGGTTTGTTAGTTCTCCATCCGTTTTTTCTTTATTTTCTAAAGAAAGTTTTGACAGTTGTTTCGTCATGTTTTATTCTCCGGTAAACTGTCGAAATTTAGTTAGTTCGTTCTCCGGCTGTCTATTACATGTCAACATTGTTTATTCTCCGTCCGCCAAGGATCGGTAATAGACTGTTTTGAATGTCTTGTTTTTTGTTCGTCCTCGGACCGTCTATTTTAGATTATAGAACATTTTAATGTCAATATCTACATTTTGCACGTTATTCTTCCTCATTTGTTAAGTAATAGAATATTTTGATGCTGACATTAAATCTCCAGACCTTTGTTTTACCGTGCCATTTATTAGCGATTTTCACACCGAAACAATGTTTGTTTGTAATTTTCATATGTAATACATATAAAGTTAACTTATAATATCTATATGTTATATATATAAAGTTAATTGATAAAATTTATATGTAATACATTGTTTATAAAGAATACTTACATACATAATTAAAATATACTTCTATTGATACCTCGTTATTACTTCTATATAAAACACAGATAGGTTGACATGATGTTAAACCCGATAAATAAGTCTGGAGAGCAGATGTTCTGGATTACCATGGCGTTCTACGACTCAGTATACAAAGCCATTATTTGATTTACATTATAAGATTTTTTGTGTGAATATAAAACAATAAATCAATATACAACATCCGACCAATTAACATGACATGAATAAGCCTAGTAATGAATAATTAGAAAATTGCAAAAAGGTTGAAGAAGAAAAAAATCCTTAATTCCAACACAAGGGTTGCGGAAGAGTAAGCGTCTTCTGCTTCACGAAGACACCAGTCTTCTTAACATTGGCCTCTCAAGTAAGCAACGACAAGGAAATATAATATTTCACAATGATTTTGAAGACAGTCAAACTTCTCCATAATCTTTATCAACCTACATCTCTCAAAACCCTGAGACAAGAGTTTGTCAGCTGCCGAAATTTTGCACGACAATTGTGATAATGGGAAAATCCTTTGAAGATCGAATCACCTGTGATAATAAATACCGTAAGTTGGCAGTGCAGGGTGTTACCTTCTAGAAATGGAAAATTCACTACAAGGAAATTAACACTATCACGCATATCATATAGCTTGATATGTTTAAAGATTATTCTTATTATCACCTGGAGAATTGAAACAAAGTTAATACAAAGAGATAAGATATATACCACAGAATCAATACACAAGGAGACAATGCATCACAACATGACCACACGAGGTCGAAGCATGCCACTGAATCAACGACACGCAAGGGTGAAATATACCACGGTAACATCACACAAGGTCGAAGCATGCCACTGAATCAACACTCAAGGGTGAAATATACCACGGTATCAGCACACGAGGTCGAATCATGCCATTGGATCAACTCTCAGTGGTGAAATATCCCACGGTATCAGCACACAAGGTCGAAGCATGCCACTGAATCAACACTCAAGGGTGAAATATACCACGGTAACAGCACACGAGGTCGAAGCATGCCACTGAATCAACACTCAAGGGTGAAATATGCCACGGTATCAGCACACAAGGTCGAAGCATGCCACTGAATCAACACTCAAGGGTGAAATATACCACGGTATCAGCACACGAGGTCGAAGCATGCCACTGAATCAACACTCAAAGGTGAAATATACCACGGTATCAGCACACGAGGTCGAAGCATGCCACTGAATCAACACTCAAAGGTGAAATATGCCATGGTATCAGCACACAAGGTCGAAGCATGCCATTGGATCAACTCTCAGGGGTAAAATATGCCACGGTATCATCACACAAGGTCGACGCATGCCACTGAATCAACACTCAAGGGTGAAATATACCACGGTATCAGCACACGAGGTCGAAGCATGCCACTGAATCAACACTCAAAGGTGAAATATACCACGGTATCAGCACACAAGGTCGAAGCATGCCATTGGATCAACACTCAAAGGTGAAACATACCATGGTATCAGCACACGAGGTCGAAGCATGCCATTGGATCAACTATCAGGGGTGAAATATGCCACGGTATCAGCACACAAGGTCGAAGCATGCCACTGAATCAACACTCAAGGGTGAAATATACCACGGTATCAGCACACGAGGTCGAAGCATGCCACTGAATCAACACTCAAAGGTGAAATATACACGGTATCAGCACACGAGGTAAGCATGCCACTGAATAACACTCAAAGGTGAAATATGCCATGCAGCACACAAGGTCGAAGCATGCCATTGGATCAACACTCAAAGGTAAAACATACCATGGTATCAGCACACGAGGTCGAAGCATGCCATTGGATCAACTATCAGGGGTGAAATATGCCACGGTATCAGCACACGAGGTCGAAGCATGCCATTGGATCAACTCTCAGGGGTGAAATATGCCACGGTATCATCACACAAGGTCGACGCATGCCACTGAATCAACACTCAAAGGTGAAACATACCACGGTATCAGCACACGAGGTCGAAGCATGCCATTGGATCAACTCTCAGGGGTGAAATATGCTACGGTATAAGCACACGAGGTCGAATCATGCCACTGGATCAACTCTCAAGGGTGAAATATGCCACGGTATCAGCACACAAGGTCGAATCATGCCATTGAATCAACGACACGTAAGGAAGAAAGCACAGCAAATATCTATGATTATATATCCAAAATCGCAAACACATGACTTAAATTAAAGTATTCAACAGAGCAGAGTAAATACCAGGGCACATCATAAATATTCTATAACCGGTGACAATTAAAAGAATACAGTATATATTAGCCAATTCTCAGGGACAATGACAAAAGGTACCATCCTTCAACACGCAATTACAAAATCGTCAACTTATTCTGTATCTTCGTTTTTTAAGTAATCAATACTTCAATGACACTTTATAGCTCCACCAATCTGCTTATACTTATTCTAACAGTAGTTAACATAGCTAAATTTGTGAAAAAAATGTCACAAAGAGAAAATAGAGAATAACACGTACCAACAACAACACAAACAGAGAAATTATAACACACACCACCAAACAACACAGAGAAATTATAACACACACCACCAAACAACACAAACAGAGAAATTATAACACACACCACCAAACAACACAGAGAAATTATAACACACACAACCAAACAACACAAACAGAGAAATTATAACACACACCACCAAACAACACAGAGAAATTATAACACACACCACCAAACAACACAAACAGAGAAATTATAACACACACCACCAAACAACACAAACAGAGAAATTATAACACACACCACCAAACAACACAGAGAAATTATAACACACACAACCAAACAACACAAACAGAGAAATTATAACACACACCACCAAACAACACAAACAGATATATTATAACACACACCACCAAACAACACAAACAGAGAAATTATAACACACACCACCGAACAACACAAACAGAGAAATTATAACACACATCATCAAACAACACAAACAGAGAAATTATAACACACACCACCAAACAACACAAACAGAGAAATTATAACACACACCACCGAACAACACAAACAGAGAAATTATAACATACACCACAAAACAATATAAACAGAGAAATTATAACACACACAACCAAACAACACAGAGAAATTATAACACACACAACCAAACAACACAAACAGAGAAATTATAACACACAAACCAAACAACACAGATAAATTATAACACACACAACCAAACAACACAAACAGAGAAATTATAACACACAAACCAAACAACACAAACAGATATATTATAAAACACACCACCAAACAACACAAACAGAGAAATTATAACACACACCACCGAACAACACAAACAGAGAAATTATAACACACATCATCAAACAACACAAACAGAGAAATTATAACACACACAACCAAACAACACAGAGAAATTATAACACACAAACCAAACAACACAAACAGATATATTATAACACACACCACCAAACAACACAAACAGAGAAATTATAACACACACCACCGAACAACACAAACAGAGAAATTATAACATACACCACAAAACAATATAAACAGAGAAATTATAACACACACAACCAAACAACACACAACCAAACAACACAAACAGAGAAATTATAACACACACAACCAAACAACACAGAGAAATTATAACACACACAACCAAACAACACAAACAGAGAAATTATAACACACAAACCAAACAACACAAACAGAGAAATTATAACACACACAACCAAACAACACAGAGAAATTATAACACACAAACCAAACAACACAAACAGATATATTATAACACACACCACCAAACAACACAAACAGAGAAATTATAACACACAAACCAAACAACACAGATAAATTATAACACACACAACCAAACAACACAAACAGAGAAATTATAACACACACAACCAAACAACACAGAGAAATTATAACACACACAACCAAACAACACAGAGAAATTATAACACACACAACCAAACAACACAAACAGAGAAATTATAACACACAAACCAAACAACAAAAAAAAATAAAAAAAAACACAACCAAACAACACAAACAGAGAAATTATAACACACAAACCAAACAACACAAACAGAGAAATTATAACACACACCACCACAACAACACACACACAGAGAAATTATAACACACACCACCAAACAACACAAACAGAGAAATTATAACATACACCACAAAACAATATAAACAGAGAAATTATAACACACACAACCAAACAACACAGAGAAATTATAACACACACAACCAAACAACACAAACAGAGAAATTATAACACACAAACCAAACAACACAGAGAAATTATAACACACACAACCAAACAACACAAACAGAGAAATTATAACACACAAACCAAACAACACAAGAAATTATAACACACACAACCAAACAACACAAACAGAGAAATATATAACACACAAACCAAACAACACAAACAGAGAGAAATTATAACACACAAACAACACAGAGAAATTATAACACACACAACACAACACAAACAGAGAAATTATAACACACACAACCAAACAACACAAACAGAGAAATTATAACACACAAACCAAACAACACAAACAGATATATTATAAAACACACCACCAAACAACACAAACAGAGAAATTATAACACACACCACACACACAACACAACACAAACAGAGAAATTATAACACACACAACCAAACAACACAGAGAAATTATAACACACAAACCAAACAACACAAACAGATATATTATAACACACACCACCAAACAACACAAACAGAGAAATTATAACACACACCACCGAACAACACAAACAGAGAAATTATAACATACACCACAAAACAATATAAACAGAGAAATTATAACACACACAACCAAACAACACAGAGAAATTATAACACACACAACCAAACAACACAAACAGAGAAATTATAACACACAAACCAAACAACACAGATAAATTATAACACACACAACCAAACAACACAAACAGAGAAATTATAACACACAAACCAAACAACACAAACAGAGAAATTATAACGCACACCACCAAACAACACAAACAGAGAAATTATAACACACACAACCAAACAACACAAACAGAGAAATTATAACACACACCACCAAACAACACAAACAGAGAAATTATAACACACACCACCAAACAAGACAGACAGAGAAATTATAACACACATCACCAAACAACACAAACAGAGAAATTTTAACGTACATCACTGGACAAATCAAAGCGACAAATTATGACTAGCATCACCAAAAAGGCAAAGAGAAAAAATGGAGATGAAAAGGCGAGAATAAGATGGCTTAGAAATTAGGTAGAACAATGAAAGGAGAAGAAGGCGACTGAAGACAACAGGAAAAGTGTAACGACAGCAAGAGTAGAATTATTGTTAGTCAATACTTCACGGTACTTTGTCTTGTCGTTTATAGATCTACATTGAAGTTTTTTTGCTGATGAGTATAATAAGCAGAGTACAGCATAGATAAAGGAACGAATTAAAGTAACAGAATCACCAGGACCAGGGGGTGTGGGTGGCCAACAAACTATTACAACAAATAGAATAATTTATAGAATTCCGAAAAACATTAAGAACAAATGAATGTGAAAATGTGCAATTGGATAAGGTAGACAATTCTGTGGTCTAATTATTTACAAATTCATTTATACGAGCTATACACGCTTGTTTAGATACTTACTGAAAATAACGCTCCAATCTTAGAGAAACGAACCTGACCTTTTAGCCCTTACTGTAAATGTAGAAAATGATTACCTTTTTAGGCCGAGCTGAAATAAAAAACGGTCATAAAATCAAATTATAGCCATCGTATCAGGATTTTTGACTACGTTCAATTGCCGAAAGTTTTCTTTTTAAAAGGAAAATATGCCATAACATCTAATTATCTGAGGAGGCAGAAGAAAGGAACGTCGAAGAAATTATCAAAAGTAAGTAGCATGGATCCTAATAGCGCCGTCTATTATCATTGAAAGTCCAATTCTGACGGTAGGACGAACGTATCCTGTTGGAATAAACAGGAAACCCAAGATGCCATTAGGATTAGTCTAGCTTTCCGTATAAAACATCAGTCGTAATTTATATCAACCCATTCCATATTGACAAATTCATCATGAAGTTTGTCGAGGAAACTAGCAAAATTAATGAAAGTAATCGCAGAATGAAAATAAACGAAAAACAAATTTTCTCTTTGGTTATAATGGATGATAGTGGGTCCATAACGATAGCCAGTCATCGGCGTGCCACGAGACTATATGGAAACAAATTATGACCGATACCGAACACAGGGTCGGAACGACTTCTGGCGCACTTCCGCCCGGTCCATAAGCACGCGTGGTGATATAGGGCCGAGTCGTGGCCATCTTTATTGCTGCTTGTTGCGAATTATAGTAATAATAATAAAAGTGCTCTCTGCCTTCAAACGGAAAACATTTCCTTTATTTTATTACATGAATTGGATCTGTATTTTGTTTAGCATCGCTGTGACTGTTAAAAGGTTGCTAGAAGGACTATCGTGTTCTAAGTAATTTCATATAGTTACATTTCCCGTCCTAGAGCGTACATGATAATAAATGGAGAATGCTTTAGTGGGTATCATGTATGAAATGACTCCTTTCTATCAGAACACATTTGTCCTTTCGACCTTTGACTTGTTCGAATTCCTCTCAAATATGAATTATTGTAGACTGTTTTAACATACAGGGCGACAGTACTGTTGAGCAACAGCATTTCTAAAACAGCGACATAATGGGAAAACGTCTGCAGATTACTCCGATGTCTGCCGATGATTTCGAGGTATGTCGATGATTTCGAGGTCTTCCGATGATTTCGAGGTGTGATGATTTCGATATCTACCAATGATTTCAAGGTCTGCCGATGATTTCGAGATCTACCAATGATTTCAAGGTCTGCCGATGACTCCGAGGTCTGCCGATGATTTCGAGGTTTGCCGATGATTTCGAGGTCTACCGATGATTTCGAGGCCTACCGATGATTTCAAGGTCTGCCGATGACTCCGTGGTCTGCCGATGTTTTCGAGGTCTGCCGATGATTTCGAGATCAGGCGGTATTTTAGAAGTCTGCCGATGATTTCGAGGTCTACTGATGAGTTCGAGATCTGCCGATGATTTCGAGATCAGACGGTATTTTAGAGGTCTGCCGATGATTTCGAGGTCTACTGATGACTCCGAGGTCTGCCGATGTTTTCGAGGTCTGCCGATGATTTCGAGATCAGGCGGTATTTTAGAAGTCTGCCGATGATTTCGAGGTCTACCGATGAGTTCGAGATCTGCCGATGATTTCGAGATCAGACGGTATTTTAGAGGTCTGCCGATGATTTCGAGGTCTACTGATGATTTCGAGGTCTGCCGATGAGTTCGAGGTCTGCCGATGATTTCGAGATCAGACGGTATTTTAGAGTTCTGCCGATGATTTCGAGGTCTACCAATGAGTTCGAGGTCTGCCGATGATTTCGAGATCAGACGGTATTTTTGGAGGTCTAAGTTTATGTCTGACGGTAAATGAGAGATTTAGTTGAGACGTTTAGATCTAGTATAAATTAAATGTCTACTGACTACAAAGATTGCGTTTTCTTTTGTTTTAAATCCTGTCGACAATTTGATTTATGCTGTGAAAATAGGTTTACTTTTAACTTTAAAGTTTACGGATAACTTAAAGATCTTAACACAAGTCTTCAATGTCTCAGATGTCTGTTTATTTGTCACTTTAGTAACCAGGTCTATCTGAATTGTTTTAACTTTATTTCTGGTAACCTGTAACATTATTGTGGTAAATTTACCCGTATGACAAATCGTCCAGATATGTACATAGATTTACAAAGGTTTGTCTTTGCCTCTCCATTTGTCTTGCATGGTTCTGGGTTAACATGTGAATTAAGGGGTATCGTGATCATAGTGAAAGATGTAATGGGTAATCCATACATAACAAACCAGAGAGAAGTGAAGGGGCCCGTCATGGCACACATTCTAGTCGTGATGGTATACATTATGTGTTTTGAAGTAGTTTGCAGATCAATATGCTTTCGATGTTGACGTCATGTGATAACACTTCCGTTTGTATAACTTCCTGACTTGCGCACTAGATTATTGATTTGATATGGATCTAAAAGAACATGTTTTGAATTGTTCAACTGTACAATAATCCTGTTTGGAATTGTTCTGTATTGGAAGTTTATATGATGATTCAGAAACCGGTAGCTATTTCCAGTCAAACGACAATGTTTGACGGTTTTAAATGAATGCACCCTGCTTGATACGTATCTGTTATACCCATACGACATGTATTGCGTGTTTTGTTTTGTTTTTTCATTGATGATTTATTGACGCTGATGGCTCATAAAACCGCGGATATTGGATCACAACATGCTCACTGACTACAGGTATCACTCCTGACTAGCAAACAATTTTTCTTTTCTCTTGTTACTAATTTGCCTAACCTCTGAACCGCTTTTACCCATTGATAATATGAAATATGTTTTTACAACAAATTTTGCACCGAATAATGCTTAAAATGGATTTTTAAGAGATTTTGACACGCACAGATAGCTATTCATGCCGAATATATTTCAAAATTTGATACATCAAATTTTGTCACGATTTTCGCTCAAAGGAGACGAAACAAGGAGGGCACGTATTCCAATGAATATCGTTAATAGTATAAAGTAAATATCATTGTAAAAGTTATAGGGTAAGGTGTAACATAACGCCGGGTCCGGAGAGAGATTCTCTGTATGAATTATTAGATACAAGTCATTTAAACATTGTGTTCTGTCATACAAGCTGAGCGTCTAAATTAAACTTGTTCTACAAGGTAAACTGAGAAGCACAAATCATTGTTTACGTAGGATTATGGATTCGGCCCAGTATATGACACATGGTGCCTGTCTGTAATGTTACAAACCAATCTCTCCATTGTAATATCCAATTTACAAATACCATCAAAAATATATCTAAATGAAATAGCGAATTAAAGTTTCTGAAAAAAATATCAAAATGAAATAAAAGTTTTGTATTTGTTATCGAATAACTTTTAAGAAACAGTACATAAAAAAACACACCAGGCTTTCGAAACTTCCGACCAAAGATAAATACAGTTGGTTTTATTTCTGAAATATTAGATGTTATAAGTTATTGTTCACACAGGTCGTATTTGTGACAGGGACGATATCTGCCCAGTTTCCCACCCTCGGTGTTTCGACCATCACACACCTGTATGACTCATACCAGCAAGGGGACCCACCGCGCGTCGCTTATACATTGAAAAACAGAATATATATTTTATGCAAATTTAATAACAAGTTTCGAGTTTGAAATCTTATCTTCTCATGGTGGATTCCACATGTGTCAGACTCCTCGTTGTCGCAGTAATTGGCGTCTATTTTTCACATAAAATTATCTTTACATTTTATACAAATTGTCAAAAGATTGCAGTCAAAATATTAAACAAGGCCTTGTTGAATATGTATATGCATGCTTGGCAACGTTCCATCTGTACAGGCTAAAATCAAAAACACACAAAAAACCCAAATTTTATCATTGATGTACTATTTTTTTTCCAATTTCTGAAATCGTTTTAAATTAAAAGGTAATTTTACACTATCAAATGTAACGTTATGGTAAAATCTGACTACAGGCCAGATGCCGAATACCTCAGATTGTCTCAACCATGTCTCGTAAACATACGCAAAAAATATCAAAGTACATAATTAATGCATGGAATATATAGAATGAAGAACATTTCTTTTGTTTTTAAGCTGGACATGAAATATGCTTTTTGAAATCCGGATATTGTAATAACTAAACATTAACTCTCAGCAAGTAGGTGACCATGCAATAACGCTTAGCCATATATAAAAGATAGCGTTACTAGTCTCATTTCATCTCATTTAGGATCATTTATATATATTCAGACGTTACTGTGCTAAAACAAGAACAAGACAGAAATTATTTTTTCTTGTCCACTGGAAATATTGCGTTACGTAAGGAATTTTCCATTTTACCGTAAAAGACGTTTATAGAGAATCAACAAGTAACCGGAGCCTCGAATTGAGTATCCTTTTGCATTCGCACGGTTGGGTCCTTCGATATCAGTGTATTTTCCATGTTATGCTTATTTGGGGACGAGGTCTTCTTGTAGAAGCTGGTGAATATCACGCTGATCAACATGAGGGAGGCCCAAAACAGGATATCCCCAAAAAAATGTGGCAAAATTCCTTGCCGAAGACGGCCGCCACGCGACAGAAGAGGACTGTCCGTGATGAGCCCTGCCCTTCCTAGTAACAATCGGGTAATGGGCCTTGTCCCTTCCCTGTAACGTTTCGGGTAATAGGCCCTGTCCCTTCCCAGTAACGTTTCGGGTAATAGGCCCTGTCCCTTCCCAGTAACAATCGGGTAATGGGCTCTGTCCCTTCCCAGTAACAATCGGGTAATGGGTTCTGTCCCTTCCCAGTAACGTTTCGGGTAATAGGCCCTGTCCCTTCCCAGTAACGTTTTGGGTAATGGGCCCTGTCCCTTCCCAGTAACAATCGGGTAATGGGCCCTGTCCCTTTTCAGTAACGTTTCGGGTAATTGACCCTTTCCCTTCTGAGTAAAGGTTCGGGTGATGGACCCTGTCCCTTCCCATCACTGATGTATGGTTGCATGCTGCAGATACTTCTGACACAAAGTTAATGTGAAAATTTACGTGAAAGTGATTAAGTCTTTGAAGTAGACATTTGAACTTTTCCGCGAATATCCCCGTCAAAGATATAAATAATTGTCAATGAAAAATGTCGAGAATTCGATTCAAAACCAGGCGGATAGTAGAGCAAGCATACCAGGATATTCGGACAAACTTACAGCAGGGAATAAACTTGTTTTTCTGAGGTTCAACAATGTTTGAAATATAAGAGTGGCTTTCCTAATCTTTTTTTAAGAAGTTAGTGCAAAAACCGGACTGTTTATTCATTGTTTCATAGACTGAGCAGACTTCAAAAGTTTTGGTTATGTATCACAATCTGGGGTCCTCCTTTCCCCATTTTTGATGTCAAAATGGTAAGACAAGACCCCGACAATCAGAACTAGTTAAGGGCATGCCCCGGCCATGAGCAGTGTTGATGATAAAGCTATTTATTATAGAACCATCATAACACTTGATTTTTCTTTACATCTCTCTCTGTTTCCAATGCATACCTTACCCATTCTACTCATTTTTCTTTCTTTTCTCGTCTGTAAAAGGACTGTTATAAAACTCGAAAAAAGGCAAATAAAATTTCTTTTTGCCTTTTCATCAATAAATGTATTGGAAAACAGACATTTGTCTGGTTATGTTTCCAACAATTATCTATTAAATAAGGAAGTGAAAATACGCACTATAGCCTGCTTAGTAATCAAACGTTTTTTAAGAATTGTTAATTTATCAATGAATGGATAAAAACACGCACTATTGCCTATTCATTAATCAACATGTTTTAATGGTTTAATTAGTTGTCCATTTATCAATTAATGGATTGAAAAAAGTATCATTGTCTCATTATTTAATGAGATTTAATGTTTCGAACAATTGTCTACAATTTTATTTATCATTTACTGGATTAAAATATTCGTACGTTTGTCTGCTCATCCGTTAATGTATTTATGAATTAATGGATTATTGTTGTCTGCTCATCCGTTAATGTATTTATCAATTAATGGATTATTGTTGTCTGTTCATCACTTAATGTATTTATCAATTAATGGATTATTGTTGTCTGTTCATCACTTAATGTATTTATCAATTAATGGATTATTGTTGTCTGTTCATCACTTAATGTATTTATCAATTAATGGATTATTGTTGTCTGTTCATCACTTAATGTATTTATCAATTAATGGATTATTGTTGTCTGTTCATCACTTAATGTATTTATCAATTAATGGAGTCATATTGTTTGCTCATCACTTCATGTATTTATCAATTTATAAATTAATATTGTCTGCTCATGACGTAATATATTTATCAATTAATTTATTAATATCGTCTGCCAACCACTCAATGTATTTATCAGTTAATGTATAAATATTGTATACTCATCACTTAATGTATTTATCTGTTTCTGAAGTAATGGGTTAAAATGTTTGCATGTGTTGCTCGTTTTTAACTTACTGATGTATCAAAGAATCCCTTCATCTGTTTATTAATAAATGGATTATTTTTCACTGATCCAAGTGTATACCTTTTGCATGTCTATTGATTGATAGTCTAGGTATAATTATCTATTTATGTGTCTTAATGGCTTATTTAAGTTCACCGACTGATTTCTAAATTAATTGACAATCAGTTAACGGCATCATTTGAATAAATAAATAAACATAAACGAATGTATTTGAGCATTATGCAAATTGGACGTTTAGAGATACGTGGTCACGCTTGACTGGCTCGGCTTAACGTTTCTAGAGTAAATACCTGGTGATATACCTGCGAAAGAGACACCTGTATTGTGATCATCCCCCCGTGCAGGTAATTCCCATCCATTTCTAGTTAGTGGTGTATGTGAGAGTTCACGTGAACAACTCGATAGAGATGTAAGGTATTTCGTCGACATAATACCCAACTGGCCTCGGCAGTATTTACAAGGCTTAGGCCACGGGTGACGGCGGAGATAGCTGATAAAACTGTTAGAAACCACCAATTCGTGAAATTTTATTTAAATGTTGCGGTGTATTAAGACGTGAATTGAGTGATTGACGAGCCAGTGAGAGACACGGGATACCCACGGGTACATCGCCCATTACACTTGTAATTAAATTCTAACTGCAACAATTTTTATGTTTACGCATTCAGCAGCTGTTCATCAGTCTATATCTTTGTTAATACAGTCGTAATGAGGATAACGTCAACATCTTTGTTGTTACCCAGAATAAGGCTGAAACAAAACCTTTGTAAAAAGTACATTGCTATTTGTTGAGGACATCGACAGTAAAAGCACGTTAAAAAAAACTCCGGTTTAAATACAGAAGAAATTATAGTTGAAGTAAAAAATATTGTACAGTGTGGTTTACACAAACGTTCATGTTCTTATCCAGTACACTTGAGACGGCGTCGTAGGACTGATGACGTCATCATTACCACGGATTGCATTGTATATCTAAGTCCGAGTCATTACATGTGACATCAAGTGATTTAGTTCTATACCTGAATTTTTAAAATGAAGAATCCTTCTGTTAGTCTGCATCTCATATATATCTTAGATTATATCCTACGCAATCTTCTTGAAAGGACAAACGATTCTGCTGTCCAATGGTAGCCTGTTTTTTCCACTGCTCTGTCGCTTTGCTTCCCCTTTCAACTCGTTCCTTTTCCCATGCGTGTTTTATAAAGCAATTAATTACTTGAGCGTTTGAATATAATTCTTCTTGTTTCTTTTTCCTTTTTTAATCCCTGGTCACCACATAACGCAAACATGCCTTTCACCTATTTCATATAAGCTTGTGCAGTACGTTTGCCTTTCCAGACACATTATTCTGTGATTTCAGATTTCTTTCCACAATTTCTCATCTGATATCGTCCTTGTTTACTTCCGGGTGGTTAATCTATGTTATTTCTCACTTGCACTTCGTCACATTTTCGGCTTACAGCTACATCCATTCCCAGCTCTGTACTCCGGGCTTTTTAATCATCCACGATCACTTTACGTGGTTCTTCATTTTTTTAACCACATGGATGTTCTTTTCAACAACAGCTCGTCGACAGGAACATCAAAATCACATCGCTCCCAGTTTTCCTACATGAAACGTTAGACGTGTGCATTTTATCATCTCAGTTGGTTGTTTTTACAGACATCAGAACATAGTTTAATAGTAAGCTGTTCTTCAATTCATGCATCTTATACAATTAATCAATGATGACTTTTGGGGAACTTCCGGCTTTAGACTCGGACCGGGAAGCCGTTTTCGCCATGATTATAGCGCCACCCCAGTTCAGTTTCATTATTAGCTTCAGTTTTCTCAACTTATCACTAGACATTACAAACACAAACACAATAGCATACAAGTTTGCATATTGTAGACACAAACCGCAATTATACTTAACATTACATACATTGTTACATTCAGTTCAAATAACATATACTGTAGAGTGTCATATCAATTAAATGTATTCTGTCCCCTATATCTATTCTACCCATGTTTCATACCCTACCCCATCCTATCCTTTCTTCTTTTAGACACTAATGTTATGTACTTACCTAGGTTACTGAATTCTTAAGTATTTTCAACGTTTCTAAGTTGTTGGACTCCTTCCGAAACACAAATATATCATAACCTATAAACACATTTAACCTAATCATGGATCATATTCGTTCTAAATGAGAATACATTTACCGAAACTTGACAAATACTGATAAATAATACCACATTCTCTACGCAGCTCCACAATATACATTGGTATCAATGGACCTCACCATTAAACGAACGAGCGTGAAGATCCGAGGAGCGTGGTTCGAATCTCCCCTCCCGTGGCGGTTTGTGCTTATCGAGCAGCTCGGAAACGAACCGGTTGACATGATTGTGTTCCTGGGTAAGACACTTTACCTTTATTTGTTCTAGATGGCAAGCGGGAGCCTCCCGTATGTTGTTCAGTGGGGTAGCCACCAATTACTGAAAGTAAACCCGGCCTCAAAATTACCCTGGTTGTTCAAGGGTCAATAAACCCTGCGAAATGATAAGTGTCTGAAACTGAACTCAAACTACGTCACCGATTTTGCTACATACCTTTTTGAAAGCAAAAGAATATAAACATAGTTCTATGTTTTTTTTTATTATCAATACAAGATCCCATGAATAAAAACTTTCACAGTAAGCATCCACTAAACCCTTTAATGATGATTCTGAGATAAAGTAGACGTCGTACGTTAGATAAAATCAAATTGTGAAGATTGTCAAAATATCTAGTAAAACACACCACCCTCTGAGCATATCGTGTCCTTGTTCTTCAAGAATATATTTCGACCTCAAATGGCTTGAAACCATGTTGTGTGAAGAAGCTTTTGTTTGCCCACGAAATAGATAAAAATCATGTTTCTTTGTCCGCTGGAAGTGTCTGTTTTAGACAGCTTTAATTTATTTATATTTATGAAGCGGTGTTATTTACAAGCTAACGCAGAAGTGACAGAAACACTGATGTATTTGAACACTATAGCTTAAAATGGTTTTCAAAATAAGGTCTACGCACTATTGTTTTGAAGCGATACATTTCCGGTGTCGTTGTGGGATGACAGTGACCGCGGGGTATCAGGGACCTTCCTTGGGCCCCGAGACAATCGTAATCATGGGACATGTCTGGTTTTGTCTGGAACAATAGCGTCGTTTTTTGACGCAGAAACTCAAATTCTGTGGTAACATGACAGAGACAATGAACAGGCAACGTTTTGGTTTTGACTGGAAAATAAGCCTTTTATTTTCTCTAGAGAACGCCTTACGTGCATATCATATTTAAGCGGCTAAGAGGTTGTGGAGCGACGTTTTGGAGTTTGTATCGCGCCCTGTTAGGGCGTTTGTCTCAGTGAATTGCAATATATTAACTCATTGTTGTAGTTTCTTTTTTATAGAGTTGCCAACTGTCTGTCACAAACTTGTCTCTGTCTAATAACAAACACGCAATTTCATATCAGTGTAATCTTATAATCTAATGCAAACTGTACAAGAGCAGAAAATATAATGACGCATGCGTAGAACTCATAACGTCAATGAAGCATTGAGTGAGTAAATCAGCAGCATATCTGTATATGTGATACGTATCGCCGGGTCTGATTAGTACACAACAGAGTGAGAGATGAACATCGGGGACGACCTCGACCAGACAACAGCCGGTGTCAATGCTGTTCTGATTATTGGATAACCTCCCCATCTAATCAATTTAAACCTGTCATGTCGCTTAGACCAAACAGCACAGGCACATAGCCAGAATATACACGTAAAAATCACATTTCGTATATATTTTTTATGTTTGAGATATCTAGAAGGAAATCAATGTTTTATGTGTTTAAATATCTGGAGAAGACCAGATCATTTATTGTTTATGTCTCCAATATTTCCTTTTGTTTTATTACTGCCTCCATCATGGGATATGAATATGTGTATGCTCATGTTAATGTCCATTGGACACGTGATAACCTGATCGTTAGGACCGGCATTAGGGACGGACTCTCCTTTACGGCCGAGACTCGGCTTTGCCCGGTCCTGTTCGACCCAGAACGTGCAACAATATGCTGTTTAAAGGCAGCACTGTCGGTCCAATACTACCTTTTATGTGTTTCTTAAATTAAATTCCTCTATTGCTGATCGTAACGACACACTATGTCAGAGGAGACGAGGGCAAGTTATGATTTGTTTTCTTGACTCACGCCAAAAAGGGATAAAGTGAAATGAGGAAAATTAATGTGGTAAAAATTCAATTTTTCAATTTCATCTTGAGAACATATACATGCTTTGCAAGATGAATAATACCAATTACGAATGTTGACTATGACGTCAACTCATTGTCATTAATTTTCATGAAAATGTAACTGTATTCCACACCGAAACACATTGAGTCTGTTAGTCTGTTTAATGAAGATGGGGAAATATAGTAAAAGAGAAGCTGATCTGTCAACTGCAACTTGGCACACTTATAAATGGTTTCTAAAACTAGATCTTAAGCCGAGAAAGAATCGTCCAAAGAATTGAAGCCTAATTCAGATTATGAAGACGACTTATGCAGAGAACTTTGATTTTCTCACTTTTTTGCGTTTACTAAGCCATTGAAAACGTCAGAGAGAGGGTGAAAAGTGCTCTGTTTGTCAGTAAGACGGCTAACTTGTTATGTCAGTGATAGACCAACTTGTCAATACAATGTAGACTTTAGTCGAAGACGTGTTCAAGCGTCCCAGTCACCATGTTTTATCCCTACAAATTTATATATACGAGTTGTTTGATAGGAATGGAGTCGACTTCCATCTTCGTCTGAAGTATACGTAAGGTGAACAGTTGACCTCTGCCCTCTGACATTCTTCTTAAAAGTGTGAACGGATCTCTTACAGGCCGTTCGTGGTACATCTACACCGGTGACACCTAGATCTACAGTGGCGACACCTATATGAAGAAAATGGCGATTCCTATATATATACCATGACGTCAGCTATTGTTAGATCCTATATATATATTTCTTCATCGATTGGTGCAGCACTGTGCACGTGCATAGACGCGCAAATGAAAAATAATGAGGATTGCTGTAGCTAAGGATTACCCATACTTGTAAATCTGCAATGAAGGTAAACCAATGCACACAGTATTCGGATATTGTTAGCAATAGAATTTCCCAAATGGATGCATAAACATGTCATTAACATGAGAAATCAATGGCATCATATAGTTTTTGTATGTTTATTACAATAAATAATAATAGGCACGTCTTCAAAACGACGATGCTCTCATCTTACAGGATGTGCTGATGATAAATATAGTAAATATAGTCTCGGACAAAAAAAGAGCACACGGCGGCTCACCTAACAAACACTGACATAAACACTCGATATAAAGGCAGAAAAAATTAATACGTCTGTACACCCAACAAACACTGAGAGAGAAAGTGCACAACACACCGACACGCTGACCAAGAGAGTCAAGACGACGGCAGCCTGACCTTATCAATACAGCTGCGCTATTTAGCACAACACAGGTCTTTATTTGATTCATAATTCATAAAACCGAGACAATTATTGGACGTTTGCAGAATTGGCTCATTTGCTTTGAAAATTATCAAATGAATCTGGTTTTTGATTAGTGAACATATCCACGATTCATTGATCTGGATACCGGAAATCGATGTTGTAGTGAGTGTTCATAGTGCAAGAAAACATCCAAGGGTTTGACCCTTCGATACAACTACTATACGAATGTCCGGAGTAAACTGAACCTGGCCGAATTCAAGACAGTTTCTGGTAGTCTTTATATCTACTTAACGAAGTGAGAATGGGTCTAGTCCTCTTTATCAGGTTAAAAAAACTAAAAACATGAAAACAAAACGAAACAAAATAAAAAAAAAAAAAAACCGGTACAATCTCATGCCCAGTTAAGAAATCTGCTAGATCTCATGCTCAAATAAGAAAGTTGATAGATCTTCGTATCCATACATAAAGAACGTGGCTAGATCCACTTGTTCTAGTAAGGAGGAGACTAGATCCCCTTTTCCAGGTCAGAACGTGGTTAGTTCCCCTTGTACAGGTAAGAACTTGGCTAGATCCTCTTGTCCAGGTAAGAAGGTGGCTAGTTCCCCTTGTTCAGGTAAGAACGTGGCTAGATCCCCTTGTCCAGGTAAGAACGTGACCAGATCACCTTGTCCACGTAAGATCGTGGCTAGATCCCCTTGTCCAGGTAAGAACGTGGCTAGTTCCCCTTGTCCACGTAAGATCGTGGCTAGATCCCCTTGTCCAGGTAAGAACGTGGCTAGATCCCCTTGTCCAGGTAAGAACGTGGCTAGATCCCCTTGATCAGGTAAGAACGTGGCTAGACCCCCTTGTCCAGGTAAGATCGTGGCTAGATCCTCTTGTCCAGGTAAGAACGTGGCTAGTTCCCCTTGTCCACGTAAGATCGTGGCTAGATCCCCTTGTCCAGGTAAGAACGTGGCTAGATCCCCTTGTCCAGGTAAGAACGTGGCTAGATCCGCTTGATCAGGTAAGAACGTGGCTAGATCCCCTTGTCCAGGTAAGAACTTGGCTAGATCCCCTTGTCCAGGTAAGAATGTGATAATATTGATCTTCCTGACAAGGTAACAAACCGGTCCGATCTGCTTTACTAGGTAAGAAAGCAAAAAAGAGGAAATGGTAAATCGCTAGATGGCCTCTCATTGAAGCGGCTACCCATTAAAACAGACCTCAAGTGATTATAACACTTCAAATGCTATAAATGAAGAAGTCATCGTTTGGACGTCTCAGAATATTGGCATATGATAGGAACTTAATATCTATTAAAGAGACCAATATTTTATAGTGTGTAGGTTTTATGCCTAACGCGACAAAGGCTTTTACTATCCCTCAAATAACCTTCATGGTTACAATAGAATGCACCAGCATGTAGCCATAGGTTATATTCATACAAATGAACATTGGATCGAGATTGGAAATGATTGATATATTTGAGGACGAGACAGACGTCACTTGGGTGACAGCATTAAGTAATATGCACTTGGACATGCATTCTGTCATAAACAGTGTCGATCAGGCACTCGCCCCGGCTCAAGTGGAACAGACAGCCCGACTGCTCTCCAGGATTTGTCTGCTTGTCTAGCTTGTATAAAATCATATTGTCAACAGGTAAAATATTACTTTCAAGTGTTTAATTGTGATATATTGTTAATTTGCTTTCCTTTTGCACTTTCATTTTAAATAAAAGTAATATATTTTTAATTATTTTTAACATAACTTTCCTGAAACAACAGGAAGCTGACAATGCTTTAGTTCTGTTGGTGAAGAGTTTGTAAATGTGTATTGAATTCGAGTATAGCTATTTTAGTTTTTCTTGTGGTAAATTGGAAAAGAAAAAAAAGATGCTATCTATGGTTAACATAACGCCACACTTTTCCATTTACATTCACATATAAAGTAAATAAGTTGTTTTTTAAATCGTAATTCCAATAAAATTGTCTAGCCGTTTAAGATATACATCTGTTCGTGTGTTACTTCATCTGTCACACATGACATACTTAACGAAACTGCATATAAATAAAGCACGGACAAACTGGACATATCGGGATTAGTCAGGACCGTCTTGGCTGTCTCTTCAGACACGTAACCTGCTAGATCTTTTCTATTTATTAGTTTCCATCGATAGATGGATTCTGACCTTTATATTGCATTTCCTCAAGTTTTACAGTCTAACACACCCTCATGAGTCCAAGGAAGAGTTGGGCAACTGTCTGCTCTAGGTGTAACGTCTTTGACAGAAAACATGCTTAGTTTTACAGAGCAATAAGGACAGCTATGGAACGTACGTCTAAGACATCCTGACGTCTCTTATAACAGACCGGTAACAAGGATGTTCGTCTATGTCAAAAACACAACCTAATGCCAAACTGTACAGAAGGGTAGCGACATCGATAGAACGTACATCTTTAAGACATTCTGACCGGTCCTATACGTACGAAGACAGAAGAGTATAACCGATAACTAGGATGTCTGTCCATGTCATGAAAAAAATGTTTGAGTTACATGTAATTCCAACTATACACAACAGTAATGACATCAACTGCAGGATTCTGATTTAACAGATATCTTAAATCATTATCAATGGAGAATATTTAACCTCACATTAACAGAAACTTTGAATAATGGAACCTGCGGAAATCTGACGCTCGTTAGTCGGGACTTTCAAAAATCAAGACATCAATAGTGTGCCCAAATTTAATCGTAACCTATTTCATAAATCTTCACTTCGTGCTGTATTTAACTTCCGTAAACAAGCTGTGCATTTACGTCTGACTGTTGACAAACAAATATACTAGCTTGTTCTTGTAAACAAACTTGTTGGAACGTATCTGTGATAGATAAAAAGATAGAGATTTATCGGACACGGTGTTGGTTTCAAAGACAATACAGAAACAGCTGTGGGTTTATTGACTCTGGTGCTTGTTTCTTTTAGTCGTTTGGGTTCATTGCACGTGCAGCTTTTGTCTTTAGAATATATGAGACAATGGACATAGGTTGTAGGGGAAGTCCTGGTTGTATGCGTTATGATCAAAGTGGTTATTTGTTATGTCAAGCAAATTTACTCCAAGAGTATAGTGTAAGGAACAGCTCTGTCAGAAACAGTTTGATAATAATAAAACATCTGTACAAGATATGTGACTATTGATATCCATCAACAAAAAGCTTCGATCGGGGACAATCAAACTTATATGTACTGATAACTTCCTTTTAAATAGCACCTAAAAAACAAAAAATACGTTTCTGGGCAGATATCGTCAGCGATCACTTTAAGATGCACCTGACACGGGAGCTTTCCATTCTGCCTCTGACCTTAGCAGAGAATTCGAGGTTCCGACCTGTCATTCTGACGATGGCTTTAACAGAGAATTCGAGATACCGACCGGTTCTGATCATTCTGACAATGGCTTTAACAGAGAATTCGAGATACCGACCGGTTCTGGTCATTCTGACAATGGTCTTAGCAGAGAATTCGAGATACCGACCGGTTCTGGTCATTCTGACAATGGCTTTAACAGAGAATTCGAGAACCGGTTACCGGTTCTGGTCAGAATTGGAGAATTCGAGATACCGACCGGTTCTGGTCATTCTGACAATGGTCTTAGCAGAGAATTCGAGATACCGACCGGTTCTGGTCATTCTGACAATGGTCTTAGCAGAGAATTCGAGATACCGACCGGTTCTGGTCATTCTGACAATGGCTTTAACAGAGAATTCGAGATACCGACCGGTTCTGGTCATTCTGACAATGGTCTTAGCAGAGAATTCGAGATACCGACCGGTTCTGGTCATTCTGACAATGGCTTTAACAGAGAATTCGAGATACCGACCGGTTCTGATCATTCTGACAATGGCTTTAACAGAGAATTCGAGATACCGACCGGTTCTGATCATTCTGACAATGGCTTTAACAGAGAATTCGAGATACCGACCGGTTCTGGTCATTCTGACAATGGCTTTAACAGAGAATTCGAGATACCGACCGGTTCTGGTCATTCTGACAATGGTCTTAGCAGAGAATTCGAGATACCGACCGGTTCTGGTCATTCTGACAATGGTCTTAGCAGAGAATTCGAGATACCGACCGGTTTTCTGAATTCGAGATACCGACCGGTTCTGGTCATCATTCTGACAATGGTCTTAGCAGAGAATTCGAGATACCGACCGGTTCTGGTCATTCTGACAATGGTCTTAGCAGAGAATTCGAGATACCGACCGGTTCTGGTCATTCTGACAATGGTCTTAGCAGAGAATTCGAGATACCGACCGGTTCTGGTCATTCTGACAATGGTCTTAGCAGAGAATTCGAGATACCGACCGGTTCTGGTCATTCTGACAATGGTCTTAGCAGAGAATTCGAGATACCGACCGGTTCTGGTCATTCTGACAATGGTCTTAGCAGAGAATTCGAGATACCGACCGGTTCTGGTCATTCTGACAATGGTCTTAGACCGGTTCTGGTCATTCTGACAATGGCTTTAACAGAGAATTCGAGATACCGACCGGTTCTGGTCAATTCGAGATACCGACCGGTTCTGGTCATTCTGACAATGGTCTTAGCAGAGAATTCGAGATACCGACCGGTTCTGGTCATTCTGACAATGGTCTTAGCAGAGAATTCGAGATACCGACCGGTTCTGGTCATTCTGACAATGGTCTTAGCAGAGAATTCGAGATACCGACCGGTTCTGGTCATTCTGACAATGGTCTTAGCAGAGAATTCGAGATACCGACCGGTTCTGGTCATTCTGACAATGGTCTTAGCAGAGAATTCGAGAAACAATACGCTTCTTCTTATTCTTATTCTTTTTCTTCTTCACCATTCTCTAACAATGACCTTTGAAGACATACCAAGATACTGACCGGCCATTTTGCCAATGTCCATAACGGCCACGATAAATATAGGAAGCAACAAGTATTACATGGGGCGCAATTTTTGTTGGTTTCGATATTCTTTACGAATGCACAAAACGTCTTTAACCTTACATGGCTTTAGAGAGACGCAATGATTGTTACAATTTACACAACAATTATGGTGTGAAGATTAAGACGTGAACATAGTCTGAGGCCGACCCTAAAGACATATTTTAATATGCTGGTAAATGTTACAAAATCGTTTGGATATTTCTATTCATTAGCAGGCATTACTGAATTGCATTTTGGAATTTCTTTATATCATGTAATTTGATTCTTTGTCATAAACAAAGAAATTCTAGTCCATAATTTCTAATTTACAAAACGATTTTGTAACTCTATTCTCATGTATTAGCAAAGAAACAATTGTAATATAAATGTCCACAATTTCCTATTATAAAATAATTTGTAATTCAATTCTTGTGCTTTGACGCTATGTCGTCTACTCATATTTGGCAACATTAATGCGACATACAGATTCATAATATTAAGATGTATTTGCTTCCAATACTCCCAGCAATTAAGATCTCGAATAGAATTTATTTGAAGTTAACGTGTCAGTAAACAACGTGCTCGATAGCGTTGACATTTTTGTAATTGAGGTAAATTTTGAGACAGCTCGTACCTACCTCTGGTAGAAGCTAAGGCGTTATATTTTCGTATAAACTTATTAATAACATTTCACACTTTTGTGACAGGCCGATAAAAAACTCACCATAAATACACAAGAATTCAACCCCCACTAAGAACGCTAATGTAAATGAGCATGCGCGAGATTTTACGTGGAAAACTGGCGGCGTTTAGGTCAATGATAAAATATGTGTGCTTTGCAAAAATAAAAGGAAATATGTATCGCGATTGTGACGGAATGTAATTTAGGTATGGTAAATATATGCTATGTGCGTCAATGAAGGGCACCGTTTTGACCAATCTCATATTATTAATCCTGCGACTTCAAACATTTCTTATGTTTAATCAATTTACATTGAAAACAGCTTTCAAGTAATGAGATAATGATTTAAATACCTTGTGTATAATTAGTTCATTTTTCAATTTATTTCAGTAGAATTCATGGTGACTTTTATACAATGTTTCAATGTTAATGTTCTTGATTTTGATAGGGCCGGTATATCAGCGAGTATTAATAGGCAATATTTATTATAATCTCCCTCCCCATTGGTCGTGAGATATCGCGCAGACCTGGCAAACACACTTTGGCGACCGGCCAGCGTCATATTTGTTTTCTCCCGATAATGTATATATTTAACGTGTGTATATTCTGATGTATTCTCTTCTTTGTAATATAAACCCACATACAACAAACTTTACATCCTTACATTATGAAAATCATAAAGGAGTATGCTGACAGGACACAAAATTTGTAGTTTTTAAACATGCATCTATTTTTATTCGGGAAAGATTTGCCAATTTCAAGGACTTCATATTGACAAAACAAGAGAAAGTTTATTCAGATGCCGAAAGTAGATAATCTTTTTCAACGACCGAGTTTGTTCAGCGAAACTGTCACGGGATTTATTAAAACCCATTGGGATTTATTATCACTGTACATTATATAGGGTATATGCATGAACATAACTATGTTTACAGTCGTGTGCATACTGATAATGTTATTTCAAAAGGCAGCACGAACATAACGTGTAAATCAAATAAAAAGTCTCAATTTGTCCGTCTGAGGTTTGTCACTTATCCTTGTGTGGGTTAGATAACACACACCTATCATGGATCGAGTACCGGAAGTGAACATCCTGACTCCTCTATAATCTAGTTGTATCGTTGAAGGAGTGAGTTTTACAGTCGGTTACTTTTCCTGATCAGAGATATGGATACCGGATGTAGTGCCTATCATAATATATTATAGAAATATAAATTATAATTTTCATGCTTACTCTACCTTAAAAACATCAATAATCTGTTTGTTTTAGTGTTGTTTGCATTTCATATTTTCACAAGATGGCGGAACTACAACGTTCACGAGGAGAGGAGGTAATACGACCCCCTCGGGAATTTCTGTCAAAGTCCGCTGTGACATGATTGGCCGCGACACTCAGGTAATTCGACATAATATAGAGACCATTTTGAGCTATAAGGGAGTTTCCCTTCATCCTCATACCTAACCCTTACCTTCGTTTGTTCATAACGGGTTATATCTTTGGGTAAACCACCCTAACAGCGTTACCCCACTGAAATAACACAATACAAGGTATAGGGGTTACAACAATACAACCAGCTTGTCCTGTTGTCCTACCAATAACTGGATCAAATTCATAATTATGTAACACAAATGATTCATTCTTCAAAAGTCAACTAAGATATACAGAGGTTGTTTTTTCATAAACAGTTTCTAAAAACAAATGCAAGCTACAAATTTAACCGAGTGAATCACAACACACCTGAAAATGTTGACATTGATTGGTTCAAAAAGACATCATTTCACAATGTCATAAAAAAGATGATTTCTGTATATCAGTAGGAGTCATCGAATCCGTCATCGTACACGTCACTTAAGTATGACACTCATTGTCGTCTGTCACGCTCCAATCTTTACCGAGAAGGTGTCAAAGGGGAACTATGTTTCTGTGATGGAGTCACGCTTAACCCCGGGTAAATGATCAAATTAATTCAACTGAGTACCCGGATGTAGATAAAACAAAAATTCTTGGATTCAAAGATATCTCTACTGGTCACACTGCTTCAAGTAAGATTTTCAAAATAAGCGGCTGTCCGGGTCCTGACTTGCTGTGGCCCTATATTAACGTACAATTTACTCAAACTGGGGTTTCTTTTGGGCCAAATGCTTTTCTGTATTTTCATACTAATTTACTTTAAAAAGATCAAGACATTTCTGAAAATGTTAAACTAAAACTTCGTAGTTGCTTTTGATGTAAGAGTAAAAAATGTTGATAAGCTATCTTAGAACCTTAAATGCCTCGTCTTGGTATATAGATTCCCTGTCAAGCCCCTCCCTATAAACGGATTTATAGAAATCCAATTTGAGTTTTTATCAAATGTGTATATTAAAAGCAAATAGGGTATTATTTAAGTAAACACGTGTGTTTCCAACCCGGGGTCTTTTATGTTTAAGCTCAAATCGTCTGACATTTTTGTGTGATAATGAAATGTATCAAATTGCTGTTTGTCCGAATAATTATTCTGTCATACGTCTCATAAATAACACGAAAGAATAAGGCGTCTAACCCAACACAGGGCTACAAAACGAGCACCTGTCTGCTGTAGATATAAACAAGAAGGGTAAACATCGCCGGTCCGGACTGGACATTTAAACTTTTCATTGTGTGACAGTTTACTCTTCCCATCCATCCATGGCAGAAAATAGAGAAATTCAAAAGAAAGTATGACACTCGTTACTTTGTCGCGTTATTTCGTTTCCTGTTTCGGATTTCAGCATTCTGAAGCCTTGTCAGCTTGATGCTAACAACACAACTATTCAGATAGCGAATATTTTTTCAAAGAACGTTCGTCAAAGATCAACATTTGGTCCACAGACAGCTGAACATTAGAAATCTTCAGACATAACTCACTGTAAATATAGATATACAAACAAGCGGTCAACATTTAGAAAGAGTGGTGAGGTGACAAGTTCATCCAACAGGATTATGTTAAATGAATCACATTAAAAGTTTTACATGGAATTCTAATAAACAATCAAACTCGCCTAGATTGAATGGACATGTAGGATATTTCACACACATAATGAACATAAAGAATGAGGGCTACAAATTCTTTGAAGTCCTGACAAAGGGACCTTTGTTGTGCTTAAATTGCTTTTTATATGTACCGATACACAAATGTGTATGTAGATACAGTTTCATAACAATGGCGATGTCAAGAGATATTTCTTGCCGGTTCTCAACCTCCATCTTTGTTTATCGAGTTGAGATCCAAGGTCACCATAAAGTGATGTAGAACATTAAAACGATTTACATATTTTGATGAAGTTTGTACATGTTGTCGTGTTATATTTCTGTCTAGCTAATGGATTCGCCCCAACTTTTAAGTATCCTTGATTTTTTTTTCTTCCTCAGACATTGACACAGTCACATACACCTGAAATGACGCATTCTTTACTTTTTTCAAAATTAAATGGGTATTTTACATGTTCGCGAAACAGCACAGATTACACGATAACGCGGATTTGACGAACTGAACAGATGATGCGTGAATTCGGTGACATATGATCGCGTTTGCCGGATTCCAGATATCTTTTCATAAAAGATCGGCACAGTTTAAATTTTAGTGCCCTGGCGGAGTGCATATTCAAATCGTTACATTTTCGTTTGTTTGTAAAGAATAATATATCTATCAGTTACTATCTATTTAAACGTTAATAATCTTTATAATAACTAGTTTTTACATGACCGCTATTATTGGACCACGGAAAGGATTCCGATCTACAAAATCACCAATATCAGTGATCTTACATTTAATCTATCATAACTTGACCAATCTCAAAGTGAATTATTTTTTGTTCTTACTATCACTACCGAAAAATATTTCGGAATAACCAGTCTCACCTGGTCACAGATTAATCTGTCTCCTTAACCTACAAGTCACACATCGCCACACGGTAAACTGTCTCTTGACAGTCACATCCGGTCACACAGTGAACTGTCTCCTGACTAGGCAGTCACACCCGGCCACACAGTGAACTGTCTCCTGACTAACCAGTCACACCCGGCCACACAGTGAACTGTCTCCTGACTAACCAGTCACACCCGGCCACACAGTGAACTGTCTCCTGACTAGCCAGTCACACCCGGCCACTGTCTCCTGACTAACCAGTCACACCCGGCCACACAGTGAACTGTCTCCTGACTAACCAGTCACACCCGGCCACACAGTGAACTGTCTCCTGACTAACCAGTCACACCAGGCCACTCAGTGATCTGTCTCTTGTGTAACCAGTCACACCCGGCCACATAGTTAACTGTGTCCTAACTAACCAGTCACGACCGACCACACAGTGAACTGTCTCCTGACTAACCAGTCACGCCCGGCCACACAGTGAACTGTCTCCTCACTAACCAGTCACACCCGGCCATACAGTGAACTGTCTCCTGACTAACCAGTCACACCCGGCCACACAGTGAACTGTCTCCTGACTAACCAGTCACACCCGGCCAAACAGTGAACTGTCTCCTGACTAACCAGTCACATCCGGTCACACAGTGAACTGTCTCCTGACTAGCCAGTCACACCCGGCCACACAGTGAACTGTCTCCTGACTAGCCAGTCACACCCGGCCACACAGTGAACTGTCTCCTGACTAACCAGTCACACCCGGCCACACAGTGAACTGTCTCCTGACTAACCAGTCACACCCGGCCACACAGTGAACTGTCTCCTGACTAACCAGTCACACCCGGCCACACAGTTGTCTCCTGACTAACCAGTCACACCCGGCCACATGTCTAACTGTGTCTACTAACCAGTCACACCCGGCCATACAGTGAACTGTCTCCTGACTAACCAGTCATACCCGACCACTGTCTCCTAACTAACCAGTCACACCCGGCCACACAGTGAACTGTCTCTTGACTAACCAGTCACACCCGGCCACACAGTGAACTGTCTCCTGACTAACCAGTCACACCCGGCCACACAGTGAACTGTCTCCTGACTAACCAGTCACACCCGGCCACACAGTGAACTGTCTCCTGACTAACCAGTCACACCCGGCCACACAGTGAACTGTCTCCTGACTAACCAGTCACACCCGGCCACACCCGGCCATACAGTGAACTGTCTCCTAACTAACCAGTCACACCTGATCAAACAGTGAACTGTGTACTGACTAACCAGTCACACCCGACCACTGTCTCCTAACTAACCAGTCACACCCGGCCATACAGTGAACTGTCTCCTGACTAACCAGTCACACCCGGCCACACAGTGAACTGTCTCCTGACTAACCAGTCACACCCGGCCACACAGTGAACTGTCTCCTGACTAACCAGTCACACCCGGCCAAACAGTGAACTGTCTCCTGACTAACCAGTCACACCCGGCCACACAGTGAACTGTCTCCTGACTAACCAGTCACACCCGGCCATACAGTGAACTGTCTCCTAACTAACCAGTCACACCTGATCAAACAGTGAACTGTGTACTGACTAACCAGTCACACCCGACCACTGTCTCCTAACTAACCAGTCACACCCGGCCACACAGTGAACTGTCTCCTGACTAACCAGTCACACCCGGCCACACAGTGAACTGTCTCCTCACTAGCCAGTCACACCCGGCCATACAGTGAACTGTCTCCTCACTAGCCAGTCACACCCGGCCACACAGTGAACTGTCTCCTACAGTCACACCCGGCCATACTGAACTGTCTCCTCACTAACCAGTCACACCCGGCCATACAGTGAACTGTCTCCTGACTAACCAGTCACACCCGGCCACACAGTGAACTGTCTCCTCACTAGCCAGTCACACCTGGCCAGACAGTGAACTGTGTCCTGACTAACCAGTCACACCCGACCACTGTCTCCTGACTAACCAGTCACACCCGGCCACATAGTGAACTGTGTCCTAACTAACCAGTCACGACCGGCCACACAGTGAACTGTCTCCTGACTAACCAGTCACACCCGGCCAAACAGTGAACTGTCTCCTGACTAACCAGTCACACCCGGCCAAACAGTGAACTGTCTCCTGACTAACCAGTCACACCCGGCCATACAGTGAACTGTCTCCTGACTAACCAGTCATACCCGGCCATATAGTGAACTGTCTCCTTACTAACCAGTCACACCTTATCAAACAGTGAACTGTGTACTGACTAACCAGTCATACCCGACCACTGTCTCCTAACTAACCAGTCACACCCGGCCACACAGTGAACTGTCTCCTGACTAGCCAGTCACACCCGACCACTGTCGCCTAACTAACCAGTCACACCCGGCCATACAGTGAACTGTCTCCTGACTAACCAGTCACACCCGGCCATACAGTGAACTGTCTCCTTACTAACCAGTCACACCTGATCAAACAGTGAACTGTGTCCTGACTAACCAGTCACACCCGGCCACTGTCTACTGTCTAACCAGTCACATCCGGCCACACAGTGAACAGTCTCCCGACTAACCAGTCACACCCGGCCACTGTTTACTGTCTAACCAGTCAAACCCGGCCACACAGCCACACATAGAACCGTCTCCTGATCATCCAATCACACCCGGACACACTATGAACAGTCCTGACCTACTCATTTCATCAGTCACGTGATTTTAAATGCAATTAGATATGCAATCTTAAACGTCATCGTTGTTTTTTCAGTCAGGGTTTTTTTTCAGATCATCTTCGGTCCTATTACGGAAATGGCATTCAGTAGCAATAATGACTGGAAATCCTGAAATGCACGTGTTATCCTCTGTTAGACTATGAAAGGTGCTTGACTTTTATTTGCCTTCCTTCAAGAAGAAATCTGGTTTATATACACAAACGGATTAGTCTTTGCTATCACTATGAATCATATATGAATGTATCGAATGACCCATAATTCTCAAGACCACTTTCTCTAATTAAAAGATAATTAAACCAGTCAACTCCATGTGCTTGTCTTATGCCTTTGTCAAAGGTTACATTTTTCACCTTGGAATTCAGTGCAAAAGATATTGCTTGATCGAACAATGCACTCGAACGAATAATCTAATTTATAGCATGCTATTTATTAATATATGAATAATATAAATAAATCGTCACATACAATATATAGCATGTAGGGTGACGGGGTGCAGGATAGGCTTTACATCGGCTGAGCAGGGCGAGCACGCGACGTCGGTAACCTAGCGCGCGGCCCAGACACGATTACCACTCAGTTATATTAGCTTAACCGGACAACTCAAGGTCTTTTAGATCAACTTTTTATTTTACATATCTCTTAAAATTATGACAGGTTTTTCTTTGTTTCTTCTTGTGTTGAATGCAACTTCAACACACGAAGTATGTTTCAACTGTATAAAACTACCCCAGGATGAGAACCGTTATTTACCTACGCGAGAGCTACTCATGCTTTCGGTACCCGACACTGGACGGAGTTTTGTTAGTATTGTTAAAGAATAACAAAATCTCTATAATATCCTTTACTGGGGTCTGTCAGAAGATTTTTCCTATTTCTCTTAGGTACATGTCTAGTTCGGATTAAAAGTAGAGGTGTATATATATATTGCCATATGATCATTATCAAATCTTTAAACAAAAACTAATTTATTTTCACGAAGGCAAGTTGGCCTGTTAATATTCCGACTGTTGTGGTACGTGTGTCGAGATATCAGTTGTATTTCAGTGATTCATCGCTGTATTACCACGAAGTGAAGAAAAGGAAACTTCAAAATATGATTGATTGATGTATATTTATTAAATTGGAATTAGTTAATTATTATTTTCTTTTTATCCTATGTCGTTGATGTTGACACACAATTGCTCAACACCGGAAGTCTCCAGATACACTTTGTGACCGAGTGTAATATCCTGCACGGATAACGCTGTACCGCTGTTACTTACAAGTATAAGTGATTTTTTATAGTCCGTGAGGTAGCTTTCTACTAACCTTAAATATAAGTGATTTTTCTAAAACTTTCGAAATATTGACGAAATTTGATGAAAAATAATGCATTAAAATATAATTAAATATCTTTGATTTATCCACAATTAATGAACTCGTTAAAATATAACATTAGGAAAAAATAAAACAATTCACACAAACATATTTTTAAAATTACGTGCAACTTTCGAAAACAGAAACTGCTATGTGGTTTTAAAGAAACAACGTTTACTTTTTCTCCTTATTATGATGAATGCCCACTAACAGCCTCAGTGGTTGATGTGAGAAGGTAGGAAATGGCTGGTCTCTCGGACCAAAAAAAAAATCCTTTTCTGATTTGGACCCCCAACCTAAATCGAGTACGTTTCCGAATCAATCACTTAGTTGTATCCTTGTTCGTTTCAAGAGTAGTAGTGACGTGATTGTATACCGGCAAGAGAGAAATCAAATGAAGAGGTTTAGAATAAATCTAATTCTGAATTTAATGGTGTTTTCTTTCTGTAGTACGAGCATGCAGATATATTTTCTGAACATGCTTTCCGTTTGTGAAATGTAATATAAAGAACCTGAATGACGGGAGAGGGAATACGTTTTATTCATAATAACGGTATTTCTTATTCCTTGTGAGAACAGCAGAGAGGTAAAACAAATAGGTTTTGTCAAAGGATCAAAAGACACAGAAAGACATAAAAGAAAAATCGATTTAATTATTTAACAAAATATTTCATCTGGCGTGTGTGGAGTAGAAGAGCATGTCGACTTTAGATGTATACATCTTAATCTGTCGTGTTGGACGATTACTTACATTCTATATTAAAGTTTCCACTATCCCACTTGTCACAACATCCGATTAATTTCGGGATCTGCGCAAAAGTAATGGATGATGTAAGTAAAACTTATGTATTGTGAAGTGATCGATGTCCGTGTTTATTGATCGGGGCACGTTTATTTTGAGTTTTTGTTCTCATTCCTTACTTCACGTAAATTTAGCACACATATATACGTAACTACATATACAATCTCAGATACTACTAGAGGTCTATTTCGGCCGTTTGGCGTACACTTTGAATTTTAATTGAGAACATCAAGATTAATCAATTTTACTTCAATGATTTAAATGTTTGCTCTGAACAGTGAGAAAAAAATTCAGATTAAAAGATTTAACATGGTCAGGAGCACGAGATGTATTGTAGTTTTATCTGGATGGAGAATCTCACCTACGTCATCACAAGTTACGGGTCTGAAAATGTCTGATTGTTCAACACGAATTAAATAGGTTTCAAACCACAAATTGTTCGGATTAGAAACAAAACCTATCTAATTACAAAGGAGAAAACATCAAATGGAAAAGTGACTGGAGTGATTGCATTATTGACAATAAATTTTGGGTTTAGATACAATACAAAGAAAAAAAATTAAAGATTAAAAAAAAAAAAAAAATAGAAAAAAAATTTCTTGTTCATCTCATGAACAATTCATACCGAAATATGAACAGGTACAGCAGAAATATCTATAATATGGTATATGGCTCTTTACTACATGAGCATACTCTTGTAAAATCAAGTTCATTCAACCATGAACACTTCAACGTCTTCTTCATTTATACCGTTTGATCATTTTTCGTTGTATTATCAAAATCGTGGGTTATTTACTTGTGAAGTCAGAATAAAAACCAAGTCGTGAACATGGTGTATATCTGCTTAAACTAGTTACCGTATTTCCAACAATTTCGGGTAACTAGGTAACTAGCCAGATAATATATATATATATATATATAATTTGAATGTTCGGTTGACTTTAAATTTTGGCATAAGAGAGGAGAACCGTTGGCAGATATATATTTAGCTGTTAGATGAGATGATGTAAAGAAATGTTGTATGACTTTGGTGTCCAGATACAGAGAGACATCTCTGATAGTCACCGTTTTAGAGTCTACATTAAAACAGTATTTATCTACAATCAGTATGAATGGATTTATTGACGACAAAAATTGTCGAAGGTAATGGATTGACAGAAAGAAATGTGAGGAAGTGTTATTTCCTTTTCATGTGATTAGGAGCCAGATGCTGTGATAACGACCTGAACAATGAATCACGATTTCTGCTTTTGATTTAGGTACCAACAACGTTTATTCTAAAGATTCGGAAATAGTCGATCTATGGACAGTTTTTGGTATTATTTATTGGTGTCCGGAGTGTGTTAGACTTCTCAGGTAAATGTTCCTGGACAGGCAGGTGATTGTAGATTCCTTGGTCGATAACAGGCCGAGACAACTCCCCATAACATTCCCAACCACTTCCCGCTATAAGCTTTCAACCTCGAGTTCATCTCATACCTCGTAGTTCTTAATTTCTAATAATATTACTGAATTATTGATGCCGGATATTTCTGTCATATTGTCTGCTGGGTGATCAAAGCCCCGACAATGATTACTATGTTCCCATATCGTGACGAACCATCAATACTATCGTATCGTTTACACGTAAATACACTTTCTTTTGTAAATTATTTTTCGCGGCTCTGTATAATACTTCAAAGTTATATGACAATAAAGTGATGTATTTATAAT